>NC_137697.1:74191148-74461720 GCF_964034855.1 Anser brachyrhynchus | reverse complement strand
TGCTGCTCACTGTATGTTTCCCTTTAGACTCAAGAGTGTTTTCTTTGCGTCTTCCTATAATTTTCAGCCAATCTTAGCCAAATCCAACTGTTATATTTAGTTAAGTTCCCTGTAGATGTAGAAGGAAATTGATGGGAAAATGAGGAAGTGTGCAAGCATGACACACATGGCACTTTGATTATAAGTGCCAATGGACTTTACTGAAATTGTATACGTTGTATGTTTGTTCTACTATCATGGAACTAGGTGATGGCATAAATAGAACATATCATTATATTATGGCCCTCCGTGCACTGACTTGGTTTGTCAAACATAATTGATTTATTTAGTAATTTAATACCTCTAAAAGACCTGCTGCTATAATTGCATCAGTGTTGCAATGAGGGAGCATTACTCTGAGTAACTGTTTTGAAAATTGGTAATTAATCATCTCACCCATTTAGGTCTCCATCTCTGTATATACAGGCTCAGAAATACTGAATGTAAGGAGGAATCATTTTTTTGTTTTATAGATTTTCACTGTCTTTTAGAGAAGAGTTGATAGTTTGAAAGACTTCTTTTCAGACAAGTATCCTTGAACTCAAATATGTTACTTTAGTGATACGTTTGATACCAGGGTAAAGATATCACAAAGTGTAAAAAAAACTATTCTTTTGTTACTTATAATTAAAGCAAAGGGGAAAACAGTGTAACTTCTTTTTCTTCTTTTGTTTGAAATTAATTTTCACACCTATCTGAAAGTGTAATTAAATACATATCTTTTTCTAAATTAATGATTTTCAAAAAACAAGTCAACAAATTGGGTTCTTAATAATCTGGTGTCCCTTGAGTCTTAGGCTGATATTTATCACACAATTCGTATAGCTTTCAATTCACTGAATGAAGTGCTTTCAATGGTTTGAAATTCTTATACTACAAAGAAGATTAAAAAAGTAAATAATCGAAATTATGATAGCTTTTTACTAATCAAATAAAACTAATAAAAATCCATTTTGTAGACCACTTAGAAGGTAGTTGTTCCAGATCCTGGAACTTTTTCCTATTGAAAAAAAATATTTTTTTTTTTATTTCATTAATTAACTTCAATTGATGAATTTTTAAATTTTTACAGAGAGAGAAAGAGGAATGAGATTTCCTCAGAAAAAAAAACAGGTGTGGTTTATCCCATAAAAAGTTACATGAAAAATGAGTAAACAACCAAATTCAGGGAGATCTGAATGTATTTTCTTACAGTTATTTTGGCAAATTGGGTATGAAAGTGAATAGGGTCAATACATTATTTTGAATGTCTTGGTTCTGAACCAAGTTTTTTTTTCAAAAAACTTGAAACCTCCAAACTAATCCATGCTGGCTCAGAATGTACTAGGTAATATAAGCCTGTTACAGAATAAGAAGGAAAACCTTCATGTGTTTTCTACAAAGGTTTGTATTTAGAGCTACTGCTTGGAATAACCCTTTTTTACTTTGTTAACTTACTTCTAAATTGAGAAGATAATTTTTAAAAGATTAAATTAAGATTTTTCTGTCCCTTAGTCATCTATAAGCAGTTATGTTTTATCACTTTTGAGTATTTTAAATCATGTACTGTAGAATAGTTACAAACTATCTCTGCACTGTTGAATATCTGTAAGTAGTTATCAGCAGTTGTTCATAAAAATTGAAGTTGCGTTGGCTGTTTTTGATTAAAGATTCAAGTGAGAATATGCTTGCTGCTGTAGTTAATTTCTGTATGTAATTTCCAAGTTAGATCAACACTCAACCCATTTGAGAATCCGTCTCACAGCAGAGATCATTTGTTTTCATTAACTCACTAGACAAATATAACTGTTAGAATCAAATTCCTATTGAGGCAGTGATCTTGACAGGATTTGAAATGCATTCATATGAATATCGTGTATTTAAAATGAACTGTTTGTCATTTTTGTCTCTATTCAGTACAGTAGGAAATGTATTTGTTAGAATGTTTATACAAAATGAACAATCAAATATGAGAACGCTACTGAAATGAATTATATTAATGTGTTTAAAAAATTACAGAACTTATGATACTTTTCCTCTAGACGGTATATTATGCTTACTTCCTCATTTTTAAGTCATTTTTATATCACAGCCCATTACATCTCACTTGGTTTTCTTTGTGTTGGACCCAGGAAATCATACATTTGTGTAAACTGAGTCGCTGAAGAGGCATTAAATTTTGAACTGAAGGCATCCTAATGAGGAGACCTGCTGACAGAATTCAATGCCTAGTAACAAACTGAACACCAGATCCTGAAAAATCTTTATAGAAACACACAAATTGTAGTTTTATTTCCCTTTTGTAATTACTTTTAAAATTTTTATTCTGTTCAAGGCTCACGTAGCTTTTGCCGTCGTGTTTATAGAGGCTGATATCCAACTGAATGTTTTATTGCTATTCTGCTCATCTGCTTCCTCTTTGGACAGGTTTATTTATTTATAGTAGTCCAGAATTTCCCAAGGAATCCAACATTTCAGGAAGAATTCAGCTGATACAGTTTGTATCACTAAATGGTTAAAACTGTGGCCAATCTACTGGATAGTATCTAGAGAGAGATCAACAATTAAAAAATATTTTCGGGTACTCCATACCATATTAGCCAACCTTGTAAAGAAATGAGGTGTGGAATCACGTTCTCCTTCTGCTTCAATATGTGACATGATCTTCCATTCTTTTCAATCATGAAGACTTCCGGAAAGGAAGATATTTTTTTTTCTGAATTTGGGTTGACAAGTTTATCCTGTACACCTCCCTCTCACCTCCCCCAAACAAACAAAAACAAACAAACAAACAAACAAAACCCCACAAACACATAAAAACAACAAAAGAAACAAAACTTGCTTGCTATGTGTGGTAATATTACCTCATTGTGAGCAATGAAATACAAAGGATTGTGTATTTACAAATTACAGATAATCAGCATACATGTACTTTATGCCTGGACTCAGAAACTTAAGCTCAGAATATCAGTTTAGAGTGGCATATGAGACATGGTTTGAGAGCTATTCAAGTTTTAATTTCCTATAGAATAAAATTAGATATGATACCTGTAAATGGCTATTCAAATACTCTAATGGGTTTGCCAAGGTGTTCTTTACAGCCTGAAAACAGTCTTCATTTGTCTCGACGTGAAGGAATCTTGTAGGAAGAAATATATGGCTCCTATATGATTAATAGCAGTACCCAAATTCTGGTGCCTTTGTCAGAAGAATCTTTCATCCTTCTCTCTTTTTTGCATGATATAAGGTAGGTACAGAGTCAAGAGGAATCCTCTCTCTTACAGCTTTTAAGTTTGAGAAAGCTTTTCCATTTTCCTGCAAACCAAAGTAGTGCATATGCACATTTTAATGTACTTCTAAAAATTCAAAGTTCAACTGTAAGCAAACTATACATAAAATATTCAGAGTAGAATTTGTCCTCTAGAGTTTTCATTTTGATATTCTCTCTTCTTGCTCAAAATCTTCTGCATACCTTTTGGCTGCAGAACAGACATCATTGGATGCTAAGTAAATGTTCAACATTACCAATAAGAGAAACACTTCCATGCAGGACTATGTCAATTTGCAGGGCCCTGGAACACTTTCCACTTGTGGATTTCTTTCATGGGATATGAAGACTGAATGTATTTGTGTTCATCACAGACAAAAGACTTTGGTAGTTGTTTAAAACTGCATTTATTTTATCAGATACATACTGTTCCAAATTTGTGTTCTGTGGCTATGTGCTTGTTACTATTAGCAGTACTGCAGTGATATGATATGTGAGTTTTGAGCTCCATATTTTTTAGTGTTATGTAAGAAAAAGGTATCTTATACAAAAGTGACATACAGCCTTACTGGGTGGGGAGTAGGGGGGATCAAATTCTACCCAGTAGTGAAATACTGCAGTAAATCTTACCTCTGTTAGCAGGTATTGCTCCAGACCATTCTGAAACATGCTGGTGAATATAGAAGAACTAAATTATGCATGAAACAATTGGAGATGATCTTGAAGGAGTGACTACCCACAGAGGTGATCATAATTCCTAATAGTTGCTTAAGAATACACTTCATAAGTAGGTTTTTTATTAATATATATAAAAATATATATATTGTTTCTTAATTCAGTCACTTGCTCATAAAATCAGAAAGTCAAATTTCTGCCCTTTCTTTCCAAAATTTCAAGTTTGCTTCTTTTCTTCAGAAAAACAGACAAATTAGAAGTGCTTGTTAGTGTCTGTGACTGCAATTTAACAATTACCATATTAAATATCCAGTTGTGTTTTTCAGATCATGTTCAAATTACTTCTCTCATGTACTTCATTGCTGCTTCTTTTTATGTTGTTCATCTTTAATGCTCAAAATATCCTCAGTTGATAACATCACAATACAACCCTTTCTGAATGATAAAGTTAATAGTTTCTAATACTACATTTATAGTTTTAATCAACATCTTTTTACACTTTAAGGAGAAGGAAAAACAACAACAACAACAACAACAACAACAACAACAAACTTATTCCAGGGAGCAGTAATGCAAATCTTTTTCTCCCTGGCAAAACAAAACAAAACAAAAGAGATACCAAATATAGCAACCAATGGCCATTAATTATTGCTCCAGTTATTCATCAATAGTTTTAATGACCACAAAGAAGTTATTAACCTCCACTAGTTTTTAAAGAAATGCACATAGATTTCATTAAACAAACATTTCATTTTCTGAATTATCAGGACAGAGTTTATAATGATGATTAGGTTTAATAGTGATTTCTACACTGAATGCTTGTAATCCTTTACAAGATTTCTGCTTTTTCTTCATTTCATTTGTACAATGGTTTCAAAAACAAAAAAAGAAATGGAGAGGGATTAGAAAGAACCCCTTGACAGGATCATCATGAACAGGACAAGATTCTTTTTTCCAGCTTCTGCAAAGAAGTGCCCCACATATGTCAATTTTGTTTAAAGGTAGTCTGCTTCAGAACTCCTGAGAACTCAGAGAAACTTATCCATTCCTCCTACAGTGATTTTCTTAAACATTTGCATCCATTGAAGTAGTACTTAAAACCCTTTACTGCAGGTATAAGGGAAAATTTTGTGATACTTAGATGTTTATAAGAATTCAGCTTTGAGGAGAGAATTTTGATTCTTTTCTTGTCTTCTGTCCTTTATGTGGATTGCAAGGACAAAGCACTTGAGAGAAAACTAGAGAAAACTTTTTTTGTTAAAATGGTCATTAGACATCATGACTAAAACTTTTGTTAATATCTGGTAGTTCATGAATTAAAGTCAGTACAAAAAAAAAATTGTATTGCATTTATTTGCTAGTCTTCATTAAGTCTACAGGAATATAAAAAAAAAAAAAAACACATTTCTATCACAATCTGATTGTATTCTTCCTGTATTACTGACAGCTGTTGTAGTCTCATTTGACTGATTTAAATAAATGTTGTGATAAGCCACTTACTTCATCGCCACAGTGCTCTGTCTAGAATCTAGTGAAGCCATTTAGGAAATCTGATATGTATGCTAATGAGATATTAGGAAAAAAAAAGAAAAGAAAAGAAAAAGAATTATATGAAAGCATTACTCAGAACAAGAGAGCTTTTGTTAAAAGTAAGGCTAATACAAGTCTTTCCAAAATGTTTAAGTTTTAGAAAGTCTAGCTATGCGTTTCCAGAAGTTATAATGTGTTAAGGAACAAGAAGTAAGGAATTTTGTCTTAGGGGTATGAGCTCCACCCTTTCTCTAGGGTTAAGTCTTTCCCCTCATCCAGCAAGGCTGGGATCTGCAATTGGTGTTACTTAAGTTATACCACTCTCTTTCATGGAGCTGGAGATCCTTAACTTCTTACTAGCCTTGCTTGTCTGTCTAGCATCAAAAGGGTCTTTGATACCAGGAAGTTTGTTTGGACCATGCTGGCCCTACTGAAACATTTTAGCTTAGCAGATGTACAGGCATGTACATCTGTGCTTAAAATACTTCATTGACAAAAAGGAACTATCTACGATACAGTGATAGCTGTCCTATTACCCTAAAATATTTTGATGACGTTGCTTATTGGCGAAAGAAGGGAAATAAATTCATAGTGTTTTGTTACATGATAATGTTCTTGGTAAACAATGATATTAAATTGCAATAACATAGAGTAATTAACATAATTATATAATAAGTGTTATATATTTTTATATATAACGTAAACAGAAATCTATTAACAGATAACATGATAATGTGATAATACTTGTTGAGATAGGTTTCACTAACTGTTTTGAATAGTTAAAAAGAATTAAATTTTAATGTACTAATTAATGTTTCAAAGAACTGCTTAGCAAGTAAATAGAGAAACTAGATACAATTTAATTTTGTTTGTTTGTTTGTTTCACGAGGGCTATCTTAGATATGATGTTTCTAAACATCTGCTTTCACAGTTCTGCTAGGTTGATTAGCAGTGCAACATTACTAAATGAACAAGAACAATCAAATTTAAAGAAACCTAATGGTGTTATCTTTTGATTTTTGCTAAAGGAAATCTTACTTTTAAGGATTTTAGTGTGAGACAAGTAAAACAAGTCAAGGTCTAATTGGACCCTGTATAATTTAATTTTGTTATCAGTTTGTTGTTGTTATTGTTATTACTATTATTATTATTATTATTTACAGAATCACAGAATTGTAGGGGTTGGAAGGGACCTCGAGTGGTCACCGAGTCCACCCCCCCTGCCAAAGCAGGTTCCCTAGAGCAGGCTGCCCAGGTAGGCATCCAGACGGGCCTTGAATATCTCCAGAGAAGGAGACTCCACAACCTCCCTGGGCAGCCTGTTCCAGTGCTCCATCACACTCACTGTGAAGAAGTTCTTTCGCATGTTGGTGTGGAACTTCCTGTGCTCCATCTTGTGGCCATTACCCCTTGTCCTGTCCCCACAAACCACTGAAAAGAGGTTGGCCAAATCCCTCTGTCTCCCACACCTCAGGTATTTATACACATTGATAAGATCCCCTCTCAGTCTTCTTTTCTCCAGGCTAAACAGACCCAGGTCTCTCAGCCTTTCTTCATAGGGAAGATGCTTCAGGCCCCGTATCATCTTTGTGGTCCTCCGCTGGACTCTCCAGGAGATCCCTGTCTTTTTTATACCGGGGAGCCCAGAACAGGACACAGTACTCCGGGTGAGGCCTGACCAGTGCAGAGTAGAGGGGGGATCACCTCCCTTGACCTGTTGGCCACACTCCTTTTAATGCACGCCATGGATCCCATGGGCCCTCTTGGCCACCAGGGCACACTGCTGGCTCATTTAATATAAACAGTCTACGCTTATTTTTATTTTCTGCTATCTCTTCAGTGGACCACATGTGCAAACTCTTTTTATTTAATAAAATAATATAATTCCATAAAAATGCTGATTTATAATTCATACAATTGGATGATATTTTGCCTAAATTTGCCTAACAAATTCTTTCCTCCCCAGTGAAGAGTCTTGGTATACAGACATTGTCATTCAGCATGTGTGGTACAGCCTGAACTCTGCCTGTGTCTGAGATGGGAGTATGCAAGAAGGAAGTGTTCAAAACTTGGTTGTATCACACCCAGAGCTTCCACAGAGTGAGCCAAGAACAAGTATAGAAACACTGATGCAACTAAGGCTCAAGTGTCATTTGAGTAGAATTTCATTACTCCTGAGCCTAGGTCTTATATGTTGTAAATATTTTATAATTTTATTTGACAATTCAATAAACTTTAAAAAAAAAAAAAGAAAAAAAAAACAGCCTTAAGCTTTCAGACAAGTCAGCAAAATCTCCCTTTGATTATTTATATTTGAAGAAAGCTCTCTGGATCTTAAAAATTACCTTATGATAGCTAAGTCTGAAAAAATACATGAGTAGGAGGCACAGAGGTGCAATATCTTACATGCCTAATGTTGTGCTGTCAAATGCATATTATCAAGAACAACCCTTTAGCCATTTACAAGGGAAGGAAATGATTCAAAGACAGGCTAATGGCAAGCAGGTTGTGTACAGTATTAGTCAGGATATGAAATTGCAGCAGTAATAATGTTATTACTTACTAGCATGTGAGCACAGTAAGTTTCCTCAATAAGCTAGAGAATGAATTATATTTCCTCTGTATCCCTCCTCTCCATCCTCCAGCTCTGGAAGATAACAGCGTGTCTGAATACCAAAACCTTCTTTCTTGAACGCAATTCATGTTCAAAATTCATTCTCTGTAGTAGACTATCCAACAGGTGAATGTGTATTTGATAGATTATATTTATTATAAGATGTATATATATTTTGTCAGGTCAGCAGTTTTACCTGTGCCGGTGCAGCCACCAGGAAGAGTTGCACAGCTGGGGAGATTGATTAGCCGTGTGACAGAGCAGCGTGTCTACTGGATTCCTTTCTTTCAGCTTCAGCTGAGGTGAGAGAAAAAAGCACTTCAATTCCAGCAATAATCTAGCTTTAATCCAGAATAGTAAACTTGTTGTAAAATTTCTTTTTATCCTTTATTACACATTAGTTCTTCCTCATGCTGTACTCCTTCACTTCTCACACATGAAGACATATAAGGCACCTTGGTGTATGGCTCTACTGCACACCATCAGCAGTTGGTATTGAAAATCCAGCAGCTGGACTCAGACATATTAAAAATGGAAGACAGAAGAAAGGAGAGTGTTAGCTCTCTTAAAACTCCAATAGAGTTTATTGACTCTATTGGATCCTCAAATATTGCACATCCCTGTTTACCCAAGGCACTTTATTTATTTATTTATTTATTTATTTATTTATTTATTTATTTATTTATTTATTTATTTAAACTGCTTGGTGTGGTAAGAAGTTGCTTTTGTCTACAAGTTGTT
This sequence comes from Anser brachyrhynchus, assembly GCF_964034855.1. NCBI lineage: Eukaryota > Metazoa > Chordata > Aves > Anseriformes > Anatidae > Anser > Anser brachyrhynchus. The sequence goes on along the minus strand of NC_137697.1, from coordinate 74,452,874 downwards.
CATTTTCTGTATTATGGAGATAATCAGGAGTTTGCTTTTCCAACTGTAAATTGTCTTTCCTGATGGTCAGCTATGGTTCTGAGGTGACAGGATCTACAATAAATACATAAAAAATACAATATTATTACAATCAGCCCTCAGTTACCTGTGAGCCAAGGATTTTTTGAGTTTGCGGATTTTGTGAACTCAAGAGCCACCCCAAAGACATCTGTAGTGTCTCCAGAATTACCTCAGTCTGCATTGAATATATTACCTTTACTTTGTTCTGACAGGAGCTGAACAGAGTAAGATATGCTGGCCATAGTACCTCTGTCAAGTCACAAAAAGAGGCCTGTGCTATATAACCACATTTGAATATTGCATCTAGGGGTCCTACCTGAGCCTTACTACCCAGATTTTAGAGACCTGTAGGCATTAATATGAATGTTATTTGCTTTGTCAAGGATCAAAAGCTCACAGTACACTAGGGGTCTGTAAAGGCACACTACTAGGTTGTGATAAGCGAACTTTGTCTCAACAAATTTTCAGCCTATTCAAGGACACAAGCTGTAGCAAGTAGCTATAAACAGGCAGGATGAGAACCACAAAAAGTCAATGAGACAACACTGGTAAAATGAGAGGCAACAGCCTTAGCAGCAGCCTCACCATTGTCAGTGTTTCAGCAGTCATAGAAAAGGAGAATTTTAAGGTGAATTTAAAGGAGCTTGAATGTTTCTAGAGTACACAGGAGAGACATTTAGGAGGAAAGTGAAGAGGAGATTTTCAAACAAACAATCTCACTTTGGCCTTGAAATCTGTTATCAAGAGTAGATTGTAGGCAATAATCAATATCAGTACAAAATAAAGTGTGGAAGGCCTTGAAAATAAGAGCAGGTAAAAAGATATTAGTTTAGACATGGGTAGATGTTCTACAGGTAGAAACTGAACTGAAAAAGAAAATTGAAATTCGAAACAGCAATAGAGTATATTCAATCAATGTAAAAGCAAAAGAATGTGAAATGATGATGAGAATTATCTGATTGATACAGCCTATTTGGACTTCCAAAAGACTTTACACAAAGTCCCTGATCAAAGACTTTTAGGTAAATTAAGCAGCATCAGCATTAGAAAGAAGGTCCCTGAGCAGTAGGTAAATGCTAAAATGGTAAGTAACACAGTGTAGGAGACAATCATTTCTTTTGGAAGAGACTATCTGAGTTCTGCAGGGTTCCACACTGGAAGATTTTTAATCTTTTCATAAATTAGCTGCAAAAGAAGATCAGCAGTGAGGAAAAAAGTTTTCTGATGATACTGAGTTATTTAAAGACAGAGTGAGAAACACTGTAGGAAGACCTTATGAAACAGTATGATTTGTAGTAAAGTGGCTGGTAATTCAGTGTGGATAAATACAAAGTAATGTGGATGGTGAAAACACACCTCGTTTCACAGACAAAAAGGTGTCCATTATCATTCAGTGGTATTATCTTGAGATTATGACAGATAGCTCCATGAAAACTTCAGCAATCTTGGGTAACAAGGAGAAAGACAAATCTAGTGCTAAGATATATTAGGAAAGGAAAAGAACAAACCAAGATCATCGCACATTACAGAAATCTGTGGTTGGCCTACAACCTGGATACACATGGACTTCTGTGTATTTTTGAGACAGACATCCTGAAGAAGAAGCTAGATGGAAGAAGCTGAAAAGTTTAAATCCATGGCAAGAAGAATGACTAAATATTTCTATTCGTGGAATAGCCAAGTAATGCAGGACTCTAGCTGAGGTGATCTGCTCAGTGGCAGACGCACTCCGCAGAAGAGCATGGGATTGAGGCGGGCAGAGGGTTTACTGCATTGAGGTCACTCGAGGCAGCCGAGGGAGCCACCAGGACCCAGCAGCCTTCTTGAGGGTGGCTGACAAGGCTTGGGTGGCAGCAGGAGTGCCCCCCTCTGTCATACAAGGGCAGCCCCTGGTGAGCATGAGTGAGCAGGAGCATGCCGTGGCAGTTTGAGCAGGCAGGGCGAGCAGGGAGGGCACTGAAGCTTGGCCAGCGCAACCAGGGAGCGATGGTGACCACCCAGAAGAAGGCTGTGGCCTCTCAGAGCTTGGCACCCACCACAGCCAATGCAGCCTCCCAGACAAATCTCTAGGGGGAACACACTGCCACCCAGGTGTCAGGATGCCGCGTGTGCCCTATACAGGATGACAGGAGACAGCATGGCTGTGGGAGGTGTGCCCAGGTTGAAGAACAGCTTCATATGGTCTCAGAGCTTCAGGAGGAGGCGGGCAGGCTGAGGAGCATCAGGGAGTTTGACTGGTGGGGTAGAGCTCTGCCACCCCAGAGGCAGGCTCCTCAGCCAGCCTCAGCCACTGCACAAGGAACAAAGGTTCCTCTACCCCCTTTCCAGCAGGCAGAGGGAAGGGATCTAAGAGATGGGGGGGAATCGAAGTAGATTCCTGTTTAGCACAGCAGGCAAACTCCCCTGCTGCATACCTCACCTTCACAGGTGCCCCTACACAACAGGTATGAGGCTCTGGAACTGGATGGGCAAGCAAATGATGGTGTGGATAAAGGTCTATCCACACTGGGGGAGTTACCCACGGCAAGTCAACCTACAGCCCACATGACAACAACCTCACCAAGAAGAAAGAAGGGTTATAGTCATTGGGGACTCCTTTCTGAAGGGAATGGAGGGCCCCATTTGTCGTCCAGACCCAACCCATAGGGAAGTGTACTGTCTCCCTGCGGGCACAGGTAAGAGACATTGCTCAGAAAGTCACTCACCTGGTACATCCCTCTAATTATTATCCTTTATTGTTTTTCAAGTTGGCAGTGATATGGCAAAGAGAAGCCCAAGAGCAATCAAATGGGACTTTTGGTCTCTGGGACAATTGGTTGAAGGATCAGGTGCATGGGTAGTGTTTTCCTCCATCCTTCCAGTAGTGGGGATCAACACTGAAAGGAACAGGCAGACCCAGCTGATCAATAAGTTTCTCTGAGGCTGGTGGCACTGACAGTTTCAGGTTTCTTGACCGTGGGAAGGTCTACATGACACTGGGCCTACTGACTTCTGATGGGAAGCACCTTTCTCAGAGGGGAAAAGGATTTTTGCCCTGGAGTTAGCAGGGCTGCTGTTTATGTGAGAGAGCAACTGGAATGTGTGGAGCTCTGCCTAGGGGTGGATGTGATCAAGAGTAGTCAGAATGGATTCACCAAGGGGAAATCATGCTTAACCAATTTCCTTGGTGAGATTGATTAATTCCAATTATTCCACCTTCTATGGTGAGATGACCAGCTGGGTAGATGGGGGGAGAGTGGTGGATGTGGTCTACCTCGACTTCAGCAAGGCTTTTGACACTGTCTCTCATAACATCCTCATAGACAAGCTCAGGAAGTGAGGTCTGGATGAGTGGACAGTGAGGTGGATTGAGAACTGGCGGGATGGCAGAACTCAGAGGACCGTGCTTAGTGGTGCAGAGTCTAGTTGGAGGCCTGCAGCTATTCTGGCTGATATGAGAGGGCACTTTTTTACTGTGAGGGTGACAGAGCACTGGCACAGGTTGCCTAGAGAGGTTGTGGAGTTACCTGTAGATATTCAAAACCTGCCTGGATGCCATCCTGTGTGGTGTGCTCTAGGTGATCCTGCTCGGCATGAGGGTTGGATTAGGTGATCTCCAGAGGTCCCTTTCAACTTCTGCCCTTCTGTGATTCTGTGATTCTGTGATACTCCAATCCAGAAAATAAATAAATGCAGTGGGATATATTGTAGATCTATAAAACTCTGAGTGTTACTGGAGATGTTGTATATGATTAGATTGTTCCTGCCCATTGGAAGTATTACCGTCTTGTCCCTGAAAGGAACAAATAGGATATTGTCAGGAAAGACCACAAAAATATGGCAAACATACTCTCATAATTCTTCAGTGAATGCTTGCAGTCTCCAGAGACCTGAGACTTCATATCTGGAGCCAGGGGTGACATCTGTGTAGTTCAAGACACTGTAGGAGACAAAAAAATCTAATAAGGTATTTATTTATTTAGTTATTTATTACAAGAAAAGCTGGAAGTTTAATATGCAGAAGAAATTAATACGAAGAGATAGCAGAGCTGTTAGAAATTCTGAAGGAGTAAATCTAAGAAGATGGGCAAAGATGGTAGGTGGCAAGAATGGCACTACAAGTCAGAAACTATCGGAGAGACAGTAAAACATAGCAGGTGGATGGTACTGTGATTAAAAAAGGTTTTGACTGTGGATCAGGACCCTACTATGTAAGTAAAACATGTTGCCCTGCCTTAATTAAAAAAAAATAAAATAAAATACAGAAGAATGTCATTTCATATATGAGAAAGGCCTCTTTACTGCAGGAACATATATGTGTGTCAAAGTACTCAGGAAATAAGAGGTTCTTCACTGAGAGGGTGGTTGCACACAGGAACAGGCTCCCCAGTGAAGTAGTCACTGCACCAAGCCTGTCTGAATTTAAGAAGCAATTGGACTGTGCACTCAGTCACATGGTCTGAAATTCTGGGTAGACCTGTGCGGTGCCAGGAGTTGGATTTGATGATCCTTATGGGTCCCTTCCAACTCAGGATATTCTATGATTCTATGATTATATATAAATATAAATATATAAAATATAAAAATAATATAAATATATGTAATATAAATACATAAATAATATGTATATATATATATACGAATAATATATATTCATTACAATTTCACTTGGAAAGATGTTTGCCACAAAGATATATGGTTAAATATATTTATTTAACAATATCCTCTGACCTTTACATAGAGAGAAGTATTCTGATTAGTTTTACTGAAAGGAGGCTTTAGGTTTTGTCTTCAAATATTGCGGTTAATCCCAGACAGGTAAGAAATATACTGAGGGTTAGAAGCACTCTCAACTAAGGTGCAAAATTATCAGTAAAGATGGATTGACCGATCAAAGAGAAAGTCTGGTGAATTCATATCTCAGCTCTAACATATAATACAGAAATTTTTGTGTACCAGGAAGCTTGCAAAGAAAGTGGATATCTTGGTGGATAAAACATTTAAGCATTAAACATTTTCTGAGAAGGTGATGTATTTAGACATTGAATGGGAGGGGAAAAAAAAAGAAAAAAAAAAAAGAAAGAAGAAAAGATGACCAGACAAATACTTGGCCAAAGAAGATGCACTTACTCACTCGCATTACATTAAAGAATGAGAAAAGCAAGTCCCTATGTCTGAACAGATTGGATATGATATTTCTTTTGTTTTTGAAATGTGCATAATTTAGTAAAATAACTACTGAATCTGCAACACATGTAATTTGGTTCAGAGTGATCAAACCTTTTTATATTGTAGACCTGGGAAATGCTTCCCGTATGGCTTGAACTTGAAGGACAAAAAGGTGTTATAAAACTTCAAATGTGCTTGGTAATGTTCTTCAGAACCTTCAAATTGTTTGGTTCTTTCAGAGCAAATATGAAAGTTGCTTTTAGTAAAAACAGCTTTTCTATTAAATATCAGCTTCTAGTTTTCATGGAATAAATTGCTGCGATCAATACAGTAGATCTTTTCTCCTTTCTGGCCTTCAGTTTGACACTGACATAGTCTAGACACATAGTCAGTGACTATTGGTGTACTTTAGTCAGAAAACAGAATACATGTAAAACTACCCACATATATTGGGTGGCTCTTAGAATTTGTGTGTTCGTGACCTTATGAATGATGTAACTAAGAAGCAGTGTTCTGAGTTTCCTATAAACATTTGATGTCTTAGAGGAATCTCCTATATTTAGGGTCTGATTTGCAGCAAAGAAATCTCACTGTAGGTCATCCACAGTTACCTTACCCGTATTCCTCAGTACATAGAAATATGCATATTTACTTTATTATCATTTCATCAAATACCTAAAACATAGCTGCAAGCTGCACAGCATCATTCATACACCCACTATTTAGATAACCAGAGATCTCCCTTTTTATTAAAAGTACAAAGATTACAGCTCCAATCCTTTTTATTTTAGATATGATTTTTTTTTTCTTGTAAGTAAATGAAACTTCATTTCAAATGGTCGAAAATATATGTGCTATGAAAATATGATGCAAAATCTCAAATGTTTGTAATGTTCTTCACATACGCAACATCCTGAAAGACAAACATTTACAGGATATAATCACAGAGGCTTACTTCTAATTAAAAGATTAAGATAAATAAAACATGAAGAAAGGAGAAAGAGAGAGAAAGATGAAGACATTTAGTTGCTACTGATTCTGTGTAGATGAGTCCTTGCAGGTAATGAAACACAAGAAAGTTTCCTGTGCAGTTAGCTGTTGAACAGGGGACAATAAAATCTGTGCAGCTTTATAAATACGATATGCTATGAGAAGAACATATCAGTGTCTTATGGATAGAGTTCACCAGTGGTGTTTCTGTGAAAAATTTTGAAAGGTGCACTGGTCTCCTTTATTTTACTGCTGTTATTAAATAAGATCCATAAAAAAAGATAACTTTTCTGACTTTGTTACAGACTATAGATCACACAAATGAATCTGTATATTGTACTCACATCTGTGAAGACCTCACCTGGAGTATATTTCCAATTTTTGGTGCTGCCCTCAGGAAAGAGATGAAACCAACTAATGAGAGTCTGAAAGGGAACAAAGGAAATGATTGGACTCCTGAAAAATGTTTTGTGAGGAAAGCTAGAGGTGAGATGCAATGAATTTCATACGTATCAAAAGCTCCTCAAAAGGGAAAAGAAACGGCTTGTGTTCCATGTCTCTAGTGAGTAAGAAAAGAACTAATAAGTTTGAAATGGAGAAGGAGAGTTTAATTCAGATATTAAGAAAAATGCAAAAATTGTATCACATTGATCAGGAATGTTCTTTAGGTTTCAGCTACAAAGATCTTTAAATATTGGATCCTCTGTCAAGGATGAGTAACATCTGTGGTGAAGTGGGTGGTCTACACAACCTCCCTAGTACTCTTTTAATCTATTTGTGTATGCTTCTCTTATGTACTGGTAGATTTGCTTCTTGATTGTCATTTTTCATTACAATGCAGAGTCTCCCTGGTTCTTGTCAAATTGTTTATGTATCTTGTGCCTCATATAACAAATATGAGTTGAAATAGTTAACCTTTTAAAATATTTTTAGCTGAAGTGTATTCCAATTCACTACAATATCACTTCTGAACATTTAAGGGACTAACTGGTGTTTTAAAGTTTTAAAGCACATGCCAGAACTCTTAGTAGTTTTTTTTTTTTTTTTTTTTTTTTAATTATAGAAGAGATTCAGATTAATTAGGTGAAGTCCTTCAGGGTTATTTCCATTGAGGTTTTCTGAGGAAGAGATCTGTACTCTCTAGGATTTTTCTTCTTGAAAGTTTGTTGATTTTGGAGAGAACTAATTCAGATGCCCTGAAAGACAAATATGGTCTGAAAAACATTCCTGGTTAGATCTCTTATTGCTTCAAGCACATTTCATTTACATTTCTAGGTGATATAGCCTTACACCAGATTCTTCAAAGGAATCTTATTTGGTTTTCGGTTTGGACATAGGGATAACATTTAATCTTCATACCATTATTAGCCACCCTAAATGTAAAGTAAGGAAAGTCCCACATATCATGAAAAGTATTTAAAGGAAATGAGACTAAAAGAAAATTATAACTTAGCACTACTGATCTTTGAACATTTTGTTTTAGATTTTTCTACATAAAAGTGAATAATTTAACTGACAGGCAAGTTTATTTTTAATAACAGTACTCCACAATTTGGGTCTTTGAAAAAAGTGGAGAATAAACAGAATACTTTGTAACTAGCAGTGCTTTTCTAAACATCCTTCTTGGTGTTCCAGGATCAACTCAATGATGATACATGTACTTTAATAAAGACAGTAAACTTTTACTTCTACAGTGATATTTTTATATCTTGGCTTTTCAGTGTGGTTCAAAAACTAAGGTCCTTATAAACTCTACTTTAAGATTTATTGGTTACATTTTGTCAACTTGAAAGCAATTTAGCAGCCTGTTCCTGAAAATTGATTGTGTCAAAGATTCCCTGACACAAGGCACAGTGAAATAAGAAACTTCCTATTCCATAGCTGTCATCTTTCTCCCTTCAAATTCAGTCATTGATTCTTGTTTCTCCAACAACACATAACACATGCAAATGCAGAGGAAAGATATAGTGAATTATGTTCAGGTGGTCATTGTGTTAGGATCTGAATATACAAATTACAGAAGAAATGAAGCCCTGAAAGCATAAAGTTTTCTCTCCATAATGTTAGATCCAACCAAAAGCTCTGAAACAGTTGCAGTAAATAATACTGTTTCCTTATATCCTTCATGTACTGACATCTTATTTAGAAATGTGATATACTAATCTTTAAAAGCTTGATTTATAGCTGTCATCATGTTGCACTTTAAAATTTATAACACAAATGCTTATTTCCAATGAATAGATTTACAAAGAACATAACAAGAAACCCCCCCAAACAGTGTGGAGCCACTTGCTAACTTATACAAGATTCTTTACATACCATCTCCAAAAATCACATCACCTGCTGTATTTACTTACAAAAAAATACACATTCACTAAAATGAACCCGCTCTAAAACAACATTAATGGTAAATAAATTAAATTTACTCAAACAATTAAATTTGACTTCAATAAGAAAGAAAATAAGAGTAAACAAAGTGACAAAATTGAACTAACAATAGACAAATGACAGCACTCTGCCGTAACTTCCTAGAGAATTCAAATGTCCTGTGAAATTTTATCCTCTAGAGACAGCTGAAAATCTTCCATATATAAAACTTGCTATAATAAAATTTCAATTTGACAATAGCGTCCAAGTTTTCCATTAGAAAAGCTTAAATATTTTGCTTGAGGAGAACTGAAAACATTTTTCTCAGTGCTATATTTTTCTAAGACTCCACAGAGTTTAGTATGGACTGTAGTTTATGTTTAAATTCATATAATTTCTTCAGACTTTTTTTGCTGGACTTGTACATTTTAAAGCTCTCTTCAGCTAACTGACACAATGTTTCATAGAATATTTAGTGTGTTTGTGAAACTGAGACTTTTAAAAGTAACAGAGGTGAGATTTTCAAATTACAAATGTGATATGGTGCCATACCTTTGTAGGAAATGCAAATTATTTCTGAACAGCAACACATTCTGACAATTCAATAAGTCACATTTCCAGAACACAGAATTATAACATTTCTGAATGTGTTCTGTTAACATTTTAAGACTTCAAGATCAAAAAACCTGCCAGAATATTATTATATTTCCTGGGATGGAAGTCTCTGTGTGTGATTAGTACTTTTTCTATAACCCATAGTAAAAACAAGCTACTCAGATTTTTATTTCTCAGAGATGGACAGCAGTCTGTCAGAGAGTGACAAAATAGCATGGGAGAGATGAGAGAAGGAGAAGTAGTACTGCTTTACTTTCTAATTCCTCTGTTGCTTCTCTGATCACTGCTCTTTACTACTGTACAGATACACCTTCCCCATTTCTTAGTATACATAAGCTAGGTCTGGTCTAAGAGGCTTCCCCTGTTATTCTTAGATAACCATCACACCAAATTAAAACAGCATCACATGCTATCTGAGTTCCAGTCACCCTTTTCCTCTCCTTGTTCTATGCCAGACTAGGTGGTTTTTTTGTTTGTTTGTTTTTCCCTTTTCCCTTTTCCCTTTCCCTTTCCCTTTCCCTTTCCCTTTCCCTTTCCCTTTCCCTTTCCCTTTCCCTTTCCCTTTCCCTTTCCCTTTCCCTTTCCCTTTCCCTTTCCCTTTCCCTTTCCTTTTCCTTTTCCTTTTCCTTTTCCTTTTCCTTTTCCCTTTCCCTTTCCCTTTCCCTTTCCTTTTCCTTTTCCTTTTCCTTTTCCTTTTCCTTTTCCTTTTCCTTTTCCTTTTCCTTTTCCTTTTCCTTTTCCTTTTCCTTTTCCTTTTCTTTTCCTTTTATTTTGTTTTCTGAATCTTTCCAGGTCAGTAATCTAAGGCCACTCTTCATATAGGTAATCCAAGGATTTATTTGTCCAGAAGAATATATTCCTTAATAAGAAGAGACCCTGCTCACATGAGGTAGGTGAATTTCAAGGAAATGCAACAAGGCTGGTAAGACTAAAGTAAACCCAATATAAAAGGAGAAATTGAATGTCAGAATTCATTTCCATTAATGCCTCAAAGCATCTAAATGCAGCGTGGGCAAGGAGACATATCCATTATCATAACTGTCTTCTCTTCCATTACTCTGTCTTTCTGGATTTTTTTTCCTTCATTAATATAAATAAATTGCAAATCCAGTTGGCAACAGCAATCTACTGTTGTTACATCAGTTGTCAAACTCAGGAAAATTGGTTCCCTTAATTATTTGGCATAACCAGCTGAAAAACAATCTGAAGGAAGTTTTGTTGTTATCTATTCCCACAGCTAAGCAATATATTTCCTTCAGATAACTTAATCAAAATCAGAAGCTCATGGCACATGCTTACTCTTTTATTGTTTATTTTCCAGTATACTCTTTCCATCGGTCCCTGCTGACCTACAGCTTACCTGTGTGTACCTTCATGAAAAGATATTTTCCTCTCATATTCTTCGTAAAAGTTATTTTTAGAATTAATTAAACCCTCTGAGATCAGCTTTTGTTGTGGTTTGCAGAGAGAATCCATGAACAAATGCTATTTAGAGAAAATTTGCAAGAAGCAATTCCAAGGCCTTTCAAATTATTATTACTCTGTGACCATCTATGAAACACAAGTGGAATGATTCTGTATTTCTGGTGATATGGTTATTTAACCTATAGGACCCTGCAGTCCATGGTCCATTTTTTGCCCTTGACTTAAAAAAGATGGTAACAGTTTGTGATAAGATGATGATTGTGAAGAGGGAGATGATCTGTAGATTGTTGGCTTGTTCAGTTCTTAATGCTGGCACAAGAACCATGTAAAGAGAAAAACATGTACACAACTTCTTATGGCTTTTTTTACACCTATTTAATATGTTAGGTACACTTGTAAATGCATGAAATAAGCATTAGAATTCTGGATCATTATATTCATTGCATATTACTAACTGCAGCTGCTGTGTAGTGTTGAGTTTTCACTTACTTTTGCTGCTCTTTGAGATATCTCCAGTCCTTAGAGAAGTATTGCAAGTAAAGGTATTATCACTCTTCAGTGCATGTTAGCTACAAACAATTGGCTAATGAAAATATTATCCAGTACCGATCAACATATTGCTCTATTTTGTCATTCATTTTAGGCTGAAAGCTCCACTGATATTAAGAAGTATCCAATTTCTTTTCATCCACAAACACTCAAGGTGTCTGTAAGTGACTTTCAAAAGTCTGTTGCTATAAGTGATTTTCAAAATAGAATTCAAGTCAACTTACTACTGTGGAGGCTAAGATAAGCAGTACTACTGAAATAAAATTCTGCAGAGAGGAAGAAGAGGAATGTCTTTGTCTTACAACTATTTTCTGCAATCAAAAGTCTTCTGCAAACTCACAATTCAGCGAAATTACAGAAATTCAGCTAGAAACAGTTCTTAGCTAATAGCATATTTTTAACAACACCAGGGACTGCTAAGATGTAAATAGGCCTTCCCTCCAGATTAGTAGGACTGTTTTTATGTAGATTTTTGAAGAATAAATGAACTTTCTCATCTAAGTCTAATAGATACTTGGTTGTTGTTCAGCCAAAATGATTTGCCATCTGCTCCTTTTTTTACCTCTTGAATTTATTTTTAGACTTTTTTTTTTTTTTCCAAGCAAGAGAAACAAAATCTCAAAAATTATTGTAAAATAAAATCAATGCTTTTACTCCCTGGTGAACAGAAATTGGTTTATGAGTGACTGGAATCTCTAGGGGAAAATCCAACATTTGCCGTACAAATAAAAACATTTTACAGTACAGTGTACCGTAAGAACAGGAGAAAGTACATTTTAGTTGTTGGCACTGCAAAGAAGAGAGCAAGAAAATATCATTTTATGAAACAGGAATAAACAAAACCAAAAACACTTTTCCCTCAGTTTTACAAGTGACACTGTTATTTTGCTCCATCAGTACTGGAGAATATCCCAAATCAATTCAAATCAGTGTGAATTCCTTAGCTACCCATTTTTTTTTCCACATTTAAAGCACCCTGTAATTCCATCACTTTACTACTGACAGGTATAATTTTCACCATGAGCACAAATGATGGTGGGGCTATCCAAGCTCTCAATCAGGAAGTAAAATAATTAGTTATTCAATCCCTAAAAATATGGGAGTGCAACCAATTCTTATCCATGACTCGGGGAAAGACTCCACCACTAAACAGTCACATGCATTCAGATACAAGTTTGATGAAATTAATTGGTGTAGAAATTATGGCTGACTAGTTTGGACTAAAACCATGTCAAGGGTAAGTGGAGGGAAATCGACTTGCTTGTAATTTTTCTTACGGAGAATAATTGGTGGTGGTGGTGGTGAAGCCTGGTAGGGAAGGCTCAAAAGTGGAAGAGAAAGATCATATTGAAAAAACCACTTTGGCAAAAGAAATACAAGGCAAATGTGGGGCTGCTGACCTCAAAGTCATAGGACAAGCAGATGGTTTAGATGGGAAAGGATGCAACGCATTTTCAGTCTGATACTTCAGGTGGTAGCTGCTGATTAAATATTGCTAATACCTTCACTCCATCCTTGCTTTTTATACACATTTATGCAACCAGGTCTGAATTCTTATTACTGAAAACAGTTCACATGTGGGAGGCAAAACAGCTTATCATGATACATGAATCGTACAAGATTTTTTGAGCTCCTGAACATTCCTGCTCAAATCCACTCTGATGTTGCTGAAGTAGGGTAAAATAACTGGGAAAAAAAATCTATTCATAATCAGTTCTTTTTTTCATAGCATCACTGGAATCCTACTGATGCAAATATTCAAAGTAAATGTTAGAATGAACATTTTAAGGTTTCATAAATTTCACCTTTCTTCAGATGTGGAGTCCATCATACTGATACAAGCATTAGGGAAGGTCTAAATGATACATTTTCATTTTGATCCCCACATATATTTTTGTATATATTTGTATATTTGTATAAATACAAAGCAGGGCTACAAAGGAAAGAAATGGAGAAATGAAATTTGGTATAAATTATTATTTTACTATATTATTTTCTTTTATTTTTATATAAGAAAATATATTTTGTTATATTTCCACATAAAAAGGATGTTGATACTATTGTTGCAAGTACTTTTGGGGATTTCTTTAAGAAGAAAGATTGTCTCCTTAGATGCTGCTGTTTTTACCTCAGAGTTAGGTATATATTTATCAATGAGGAAATATATTGATGAGGAAAATATTTAGACATCAACTAACTTAATTAGCATATAAATCCCAGAAGAAGTAGAATAAAGAGCATGAAGAAAGGATATAATGGATTAAATGACCTTTTGAAAGAAATGAAATTGGTTTGATACCATGTACAGTGGACAAATCTATGTTCTAATTGATTGTTTACATTTTGATCATTTAGTAATTTGATCAGATATCTGTGTGTTGAAGTTAGGATAGCTTGTCCTCTTTTTATTCACATTTTGAAGATGAATAATACCTATGCCCTTTTTTAATTTCTCTAGGTTCTCAACCATTCTCCATTACTTCTCATATATATTCAGTATTAATTCGGAAATTGTACCAAAACAATTACCACCAGATCTTCTGAACTGAATGCATTTAATCTACCCATTTATTCCTTGACATATTATTTAATTATTTTAAAGACCTTAACAATTTTAAAGACCTTAACAATAAACATTTTATTGATGAAAGCAACTAAAATGGCTCTGAATACACTTAGCTTTTTGATGTTGTTATTGTCCTCATTTGTTGTCCTCATCTGTTGTTCTCATGTTGTCTCTATCAGATGCACCTGTGTTCTGCTATTACCTTTATTGCTTGATTCTTTTGCTTCTTAACATTTGTTCTTGTTCATTTAGGGCAGGGACATCCCTCTGATTATTACTTCTTCCATTACTTCCCCAAACCCCTCTGCCACCCCCCTTCCTCCCCCCCAAGTTGAGTAACCTTGAACTGCCCCTACCATGCCCCTACCACCACCAATATTACCCACTAAACCATGTCTCTTCCAACCTTTTCTTAAACACCTCACATATCATTCAATGATCCATTATTCTCAAAAATTAAATTTCAGAGCTTTTTGTTTTTCAGAAGTTGATGTCAATATTCATCTGATGCAGGAAATTCCAGTCTGGACCTAGGATGTTGCTCTGCTGCTTTCAGAAGAATAGTTAAATAATATTAGTTAATATTAGTTATTAAGTTAATAGTTAAATGCTTAATGAGAACATTAAGAAAGTTTGAGAGAGATATTTCTGTACTGAGTGATGTTTATGAAAACTATAAGTTGTAAGGCAACTTTTCCCCATGTATGCTCATAGCTGAATGCAGTTGGAAATATGACAATATTTCTTCCAGGAGTGACACATATCAGTGGCCCTAGCTAGGTCCAATTTCTGTCATTTTTCCCAGTAAACCAAACATGTCTTCCCATCTAATGCACAAAAATCATACCCCTAAACCATATTGTTTGGTTCCTCTGCTCCTGCAATAAAAAATTGCTGAAGAAATACTAACTTTGAATCTGGTTTTGTAAAACAGGCAATTACATTCAAGTTACATTAGGAATTGGACGTGTAGGAGTGTGATAAGAAGATTTAATGACCTACAGCAGATAATTAAAAGGAGAAAAATAAAGGAACATCTCTACATGCTATCTCATTATTCTAAAAGGTTGTTATCCAACTGCGCTTAATTCAATCCCATGCCACTTACCAAGATAAACGTTTATCTTTGCATTCATATCATCTGGTTTCCTCAGTCATGCAGAGAGCAGCTCTTCTGTTCTTATTCCCAGTGCCTTTGCCTACAGACTGCATGTTCTGCATAAGCCTGCAGCTTCATTTCAAAGGAAAGCTTGATTTCACTCTTCACCAGTTTTAGAAAGGATTTTTAGTGCATTTTTTATAGCTCCAGTTGTGTGGACTGTGATTTTTTTTTTTTTTTTTAAGAAATAATTCAGTGGAAAGATCTAGGTATCTAAATGTTTTAGTTGCTCTGGAATATCTCAGTACCTTGAAAGGGAAGGATCAAAGGGAGAACCTACAGGGAAAGCATGCCACTGAAGAATAGAAGGAAGAGTTCAAGCATGAAACACTATAAAATCTAAAATAAAACTGGATCCCTATGTCTGGGCACCTCAGTCTCTTTCCTGAAATATAGATTTTGGCATATTTTCAGTGTCAGCAGTAGTACCAGCTCTATCTGCTGTCAGCTTTCACATCCATACACCCAAAAATGGGGCAAAATTTTTCAAGTCCTTGTCCCATTTCCTCCACTTTGTAGTTCTGGCCTCATCTACAAGGAGCATGGTAGAAAAAGGTTTTGTGTCTTTCTGGTCATCAAGCCAGGCATATACTCACACCTCTGTTCCCTCTGGGGAAAATAAATAAATAAATAAAAAACACTCTAGAAGTGGTAGGGTAAGTGAACAAGATCAGTCCTGACAGAAGACAAAGATAAATCTCAGAAAAATTCCCAGATATGTATTAGTTCACAGCCTCCTCAGTTGATTTGGCCTCCCCTGAAAACCAGCCTTTAGAAAGCTGTCTGATATTGAACTGACCTCTAAGCTTTTATTGAATAAAGCCTCAGGTGGCCTGGTCTAGAAGCCAGCCCCTTAACCATGCACTGGTATGTTAATCCCTCTCTGCTGCAGTTCGAGGCATCCACAGAGGTACGCTGAACAACAGTTTGGAAAAGAGGTTAGTTTCAGAACCATCTGAAATGGCCATTTATTTTTGATTATTTTTTATTTTTTTATTATTATTATTATTTTTATTTTAGACTTCCTAGTCTTCTTTAGTAACTGAATTTCCAGTCTTCTTTCAAGATTCTGGTTGTTTATGATACTCCAGTGAAACTTGTGTTCATTTTAATTTTATCTTCTTAAATTAAACTCCTGTGAACGCCTATGATTTTTACATACATAAAACACTTTTGCTAAAGGAGAACACTGAAAATCTAGGAAAAACCCTGCATTATAATCCAAGATAGATGATGGATGTTTCCTTCCTGATGGAAATATCAAAGGTCATCTGATATAAAGTAATAGGCAAAGCAACATATTACTCCATAGGCTTTATTTCAAAAATGACAGAATTCTTTTGATTGATTTTCTCCAAGGAAGAAAAAAAAATCATCTTGACATGTCACGTTGAAGATCTCTACACAAAATGAAGAAAAAAAGTACTAACTAGAAGGAGAAGCTTGCACCTTAGGCAATCTTTATTTTGAAAGAGCTTACATTTTATTTTAAATACGAATAAATTTTTGGAAGTGAGACCATAGTGTGACAAAGTAATTACCCCTCCTCTGGTGTCAACTAATTCTTGTTTTTATTTTTATGTGAAATGTTGGAATGTATTTTACTTTATATGCCTTTTACTTTATATGCTCTCAGTGCTAAGTAAAAAAGTCACAGTCCCATGATGTTCATATGTTAAAAGACTTGGTTTTGTTTGAGAAGACTTTTTTTTTTTCATATATATATATATATATATATGTATGTATATGTATATTTAGTAGTAGATGCAGCACCAGCAGTTAGTAGACACTGTTAATGTCTGTGAGATTTACTGGACCATACCATAACATTAGCAAAATCTTTATAAGCATATAAAGGATTGGGTGTTTTCCTAATTTTCATTGTACATTAAATTCTTGAAATCTGCTAAAGGTGAAGGTGGATACAAAGTCAGGGGGTTGACTTTTTGTGGTGCTCCAGTTGGAAAAGAGAAAAATAGATACCTCCTTACCGTGAATAATCTTTTTCTCAGCTTTAAGATAGTGATAAGAGAAAACAGACAAGCAATGATGTATAAAACTGGACATCTTGTTTTCTGTAGTATTGATTTGCTGACCAGAAGATAATTTCATTCTGAGTTTTGAGATTATTTTCATACCTCTCCTGAAAAAAAGCTTATCTGACTAAGATAAAATTGCAATCATCAGAGAAAAAGTATCATCGTGTATATGATCACATAGCTTAATAGGTATGGACAACTTGTAAAATTAAAGTACATGTGTTAAGGCGATTTACAGAGACTCTGCAGTAAAAGCTAATATTCTGCTTTTGAAGACCAGTATCTATTTCAAACGCTTGACTCTGAAAACTGTGTTCTAGTCTTCTTTCAGCTTTTTTTTTTTTTTTTTTCCCCTTTCATCACTCAAAGCAATGATATGTTCATGGTCTTCCTTGTTACTGTTACTTGCATAAGCACTTGATGATCTACAAACACATTACAGAGGTATATTTCATGATAGGGATCTGTTTTTTACTATGATTTACTTCAGTCTGTTAGACTACTTCATTTCTTGGATATGCTTTGATACAGCCTTTAATTTCCTTTTCACCTCTTCTATTCTCTCTTTCTGAGTTTTAGGCTCTATTATATAAAGTGCTCTATTACAGTTTTTTAGTCTACATCAAGCATAGGTAGTAACTGACAATTTTCCTGTAAATTCTGGACTTTGAGAGGTGGATTACCACCTCAATGTATTGCCTGATTGTCAGCTAAGGCATGTCCTCAGGTTAATAACCCTTACTGTCCTGAATAGAGTAATACTTCATTGTTCTATTAACGATAGTTCTGGCTAATCTGAAATTCTGAAATCTGTTTTGATATAAAACTCTGTCATCCTAATTTGTCAGCTGTATTCTTAATGGAGCAGATTATCTTAAGTGTCATCAAGCGGCACTTGAAGGGCAACCAGGCGATCAGGCCCAGTCAGCATGGGTTTATGAAAGGCAGGTCCTGCTTGACGAACCTGATCTCCTTCTATGACAAAGTGACGCGCTTGGTGGATGAGGGGAAGGCTGTGGATGTGATCTACCTTGACCTCAGTAAGGCTTTTGACACCGTTTCCAACAGCATTCTCCTCAAGAAACTGGCTGCTCTTGGCTTGGAATGGCGTACACTTCTTTGGGTTAAACACTGGCTGGGTAGCCGGGCCCAAAGAGTTGTGGTGAATGGAGTTAAATCCAGCTGGAGGCCGGTCACTAGTGGAGTCCCCCAGGACTCAGTACTAGGGCCAGTTCTCTTTAATATCTTTATCGATGATCTGGATAAGGGGATCGAGTGCACCCTCAGTAAGTTTGCAGATGACACCAAGTTAGGTGCGTGTGTCGATCTGCTCGAGGGAAGGAAGGCTCTGCAGGAGGATCTGGATAGGCTGGAGCGATGGGCTGAGGCCAACTGTATGAAGTTCAACAAGGCCAAGTGCCGGGTCCTGCACCTGGGGTGTAACAACCCCATGCAGCGCTATAGGCTGGGAGATGAGTGGTTGGAAAGCTGCCTGGCAGAGAAGGACCTGGGAGTATTGGTTGATAGTCAGCTGAATATGAGCCAGCAGTGTGCTCAGGTGGCCAAGAAGGCCAACAGCTTCCTGGCTTGTAGAAGAAACAGTGTGGCCAGCAGGTCTAGGGAAGTGATTGTCCCCCTGTACTCAAGTCTGGGGAGGCCGCACCTCGAGTACTGTGTTCAGCTTTGGGTTCCTCGCTACAAGAAGGACATGGAGGTGCTCGAGAGAGTCCAGAGAAGGGCAACGAAGCTGGTGAGGGGTCTGGAGAACAAGTCTTACGAGGAGCGGCTGAGGGAGCTGGGATTGCTCAGCCTGGAGAAGAGGAGGCTCAGGGGAGACCTCATCGCTCTCTACAGGTACCTTAAAGGAGGCTGTAGAGAGGTGGGGGTTGGTCTATTCTCCCACGTGCCTGGTGACAGGATGAGGGGGAATGGGCTAAAGTTGTGCCAGGGGAGGTTTAGGTTGGATATTAGGAGGAACTCCATTACTGAAAGGGTTGTTAGGCATTGGAATGGGCTGCCCAGGGAAGTGGTTGAGTCACCATCCCTGGAGGTCTTTAAAAGACGTTTAGATTTAGATTAGAGTCTCTTCCAACCTAGATGATTCTGTGATTCTGTGAAATCACGCAGCCACACTTTGCTCACTCCCATGGTACTTAACCTGAACAACTGGCAACAGGATTTCTTGTAAATTTTCAGAATTAACCCTTTTTAAATTCTTCACTCATATGAGAATCCACCAGATTTCCCAGTATTTGATTATAATAACAAAGGCACCTGCATATAAGTATTCCAGTAGAAATCTTGCTTAGCATACTGAGTATATTTTTCAATCTACAAACAAGAATCTATTACTTCATGTGTCTTACCTCCTTATTATTAGAATAAAATTAGAAAGAGATGGAAAAAGTACAGCCCTTCTAAGATAACTATTTATTGAAGTACAACTGAGGATGTTAAGGTATGTTGGAAGGTAGCTACAAGCTTGATAGATGCTACCAACCAGAAGTGCATTTTTGTATTGAATCAAAACCAGTAACTTCTACTTAATTATAAAGTACCCTATGCTTCAAAAATTGTTATTGTATGAATGAAGCTTTGAATTATTTCTCTGTCTGGAAGCATAAGCAGGGCTGTCAAACTGAGAGAAGAAAAACATCCAAACAAATAAATGCTGTTGGAATATTGTTCTTAAAAGATAATATTGCTTTATCTGCGAATATACTTTTAAGTAGTGAGAGAACTGAAGGGCTAATATACCTTTTGACAATGAAAAGACAGTAGAGTGACTGAAATTAAATTCTACGATTATAGCTGACCATGGCTTACAATAATGCTCATGTTATAGACTTTGCTGGAGGAATATTCCTGCGTGCTTTGCATCATGTATATAACACAATCAGAGAGACAGGAAAGAGAGAAGAAATGTTAGTGTCTGTGAATGAAACTTCAATTAAATGCCTGTTTCTCTCAAGATTAGTACAGTTTTGTATACTTTCCAATTGGATACAAATGGAATATCTAAATCTCTTTTATTAAGCAACGAATGGAAGCCTAACCATTTTCATGAATTCACATATCATCTGGTAGCTTTATTTCAAAAGACTATTTTTTCCCTAATAAACTCAATAGACATGGCTGTTATATAAAGCTACATTTCTGACAACAGATTCCAGTGAATGATGTTCATTTCTAGAGTGAGTTAGGATTCATATTCATATGATATCTACTATTTTTTTCCTTCTATTGATAAATGAATTTTACAGGTAAATAGCACCATTCTTTTACTAATCTATTGGTTTTCCTTTAACGTAATACTGCATACTTTTTATTACAGTGTGAAAATGGAATAAAATATGGAAAACGAGCATCTGAACTTAAAAAAAAAAATCTTTAAGTGGTACAGTAACAAGCAGGCTAGTGGTGCCCATTCTTGTCAAACTCAGTTTTGTATGAAATGTGAGATATTGTAGTCTCTCCTGTGTTTTCTTCACGTACCAGATTTTTGCTGCATACAGATTTTTATATGTAAAATTTAATCAGATTTTAATATAATCTCAAGGATTGCTGAATTATTGTTTTTGAGGTATTTCTATATTTACACATTTAAAGTACTGAATTATCTAGTGTTTTTTGTGTGTGTGATTTTAATTGTTGTAGTACGGTTAACTCAGAGACTTGTTTATAGCTGAGTACAGTGAAATTACACAGTTTTATGAAAGCTGTGCTCAATATTGAGCACGTAGTTTCTTCAGCTGGTAAAATACAGAAGTTTAACTTGTCACCATAGAGACAAGCAGTGGGATCTTGTTTTGTGTGTTTTACTGTATACAGTTACTGGATACATGAGTGAAAACTAGAAATACTACTCAGTCTGAAGCATAAGAAAGCCAGTATCTTCAGTTCCACTTAGAACCTCAAAATATGGCTTAAATAGCATAAAAACACAGCAACACTTTTTACCTAAAATATGGACTTCAATCTACTTCAACATTCTGAACCGCACAATAAAAGGCAAGATCATCTGAGGCACAGAGAGCAGAAGGATCCAGTGGTGGCTGAGGAGCTGGGACAGCTCCTGTAGCGTATGCATCGTGACAAACAGACAACTGCCTGTTGAAGCTGTTGACAAGATGTGGCTGGAGGGGACCGGTCAGGAGCTAAGACAGATGTCAGTTCAGCATTGATTGTAACTGCAAGATCTGAAGTAAGCTTTAGCTTCAATCTTACATGGGAACAGACCAAAGCTGAATCCAATTAATCGAATCCAGTTGAATTTCCCCAGCTAAATGGAGCAGAGAAGAATATGACTTGGGGCTACCCATACTGGAAATGTTTCTTTGTTATTAAGTGTATGAAAGTGGTAGCTATATGTGTGTGCATGTGGGTAAATTATTACTTGAGGGCTACCATTTAGCTGAGTAATCAATTTCCACAACCAAAGTTGCTGATACTTTGATGAGTGTAGTGGGTTTACGTGGCAAGGTTTTGGTAGTGGGTGGCTGCAAGAGTGGCCTCTATGAGAAGAGTCCAGAAGCTGCACCATGGTAAATAAGGCCTGCTCCAAAGGAACCCACCAGTGCTCAGCCAATAAGCGATGTTGTTTGCACCTCTGTGAGAGCAGACTTAAGAAATGGAAAAATAACTGCTGGGGAACACAGCTGGGAGAGTGAGAAGTGAGAAGCAGCCCTGCAGCCCCCACGGGCAGTGCAGCAGGAGGGCAGGAGGTGCTCCAGGCAGGCAGCAGCAGTTCCCCTGCGGCCTGTGGAGAGGCCCCTGGTGGAGCAGGCTGTCCCCCTGCACCCACGGGTCCCACACGGAGCAGATCTCCACGCTGCAGCCCGTGGAGGAGCCCCCGGTGGAGCAGGTGGATGTGGCCTGGAGGAGGCTGCGGCCCATGGAGAGCCCCCGCAGGAGCAGGCCCCGGGCCGGAGCTGCAGCCCGTGGAGAGGAGCCCACGCAGGAGCAGGGGGTCTGGGGGGAGCTGCCGCCCGTGGGGGACCCGTGCTGGAGCAGTTTGCTCCTGGGGGATGGATGGACCCCGTGGTACGGAGCCGTGTGGGAGCAGTTCCTGAAGAGCTGCTGCCTGTGGGCAGCCCCCGCAGGCTCAGTTCGGGAAGGACATGGGAGGACATGGACGTGGGAGGGACCCCACGTGGAGCAGGGGCAGAGAGGGACCGTGAAGGAGCGATGGAGACGAAGCGTCAGGGACTGACCGCAGCCCCCATTCCCCGTTCCCCTGCGCTGCTCGGGAGAGGAGGTGGAGGAAACTGGATGTGCAGTAAGTTTATTTAGGTTGTTTCCTTTGATTCTCACTTTTCTAGCTTGTTAGTAATAGGCTATACATTTTATTAATCTCCCTATGCTGAGTCTGTTTTGCCCATGACAATAATTGTTGAGTGATCACCCTGTTCTCATCTCAACCCTTGAGCCCTTTCCATCATATTGTCTCCCCCTTTTCCTTTGATGAAGGGGAGTGAGAGAGCGGTTGTGGTAGAGCTCGGCTGCCTACTTGAGTAAAACCACCACAGAGAAACAAACAAACAAAAATCTATATTTTTGGGTTTTGATGGTATTAGAAACTGTAAATAAGTGAAAAACAGAAGACATGGTTAACTTTGATGTAGAGCATAAAAACATTTTTGAAAATAGAGTCTGAACTAATGGTATGCTGCTTGTTCTAGAAACACATGCACAATAATTAGAATTAATATTTAATAATAATAATAAAATTAATTTCTCCAAACTTTCACAGAAAATGTCATTAAAATATCCATAGATTTGATTTATTTTATTTTATTTTATTTTATTTTATTTTATTTTATTTTATTTTATTTTATTTTATTTTATTTTTTCTAAAATGTGTCTCACAGATTTGAATACAGAAACTCTAAAAGACTGGAAACTACTTTTGTTGGTAAAGAAGCCACATGTCTAAAAGAATGTTACAGTGATCACAGAGTTGTTTTAATAAACATGAGCATAAAATATGTATTTTCATCGTCTCTACAATAAGGAGAGTTCTCTGGAGGTTTTAAAAAAATAGGTGAGGTTTGTTTTCTTCCAGAGTTGTTATAGCTTTAAGTGAATGTGATATGAGACACCAGCTACAGCATTGGCTTGGAGCCTGGGAACACTGGGGATGCAACACATGTTTTTGTTCTGACTTCTTGGGAACTGAAGGTGGTTCAGAAGTGGCAGCAGGTGAAGTTATGTTTATTTCCCCTTAAATAAACTGGAGAAAGCAGTCAGTGGATCCCAGAAGACACTGCTGAAGGTAATGGTGCCAGTGAAGCAAGCACCAGAGTGAATCTTCCCAGGTCACAGTGACAGCACAGACTCTACATCTGGCACTGATCTTGTACCTAGTAAGAAGCCTAGCATACAGGCTCTGTCCACAATCTGCTGAAAGTGGAAATATCTGCACGTGGTTTGGTTGCAGGGTTACTCACCCTTCTTTGACACAACACTCCAGACAAATAGCTGGTAATAATGTGGCAGTGTCCTTACTTCTTTTCACTGTGGTTGCTGAAGCACCTGTTTTATCTCCTGGGAATGCTGCTTCTCCTGGCCATGGGCTGTGCAGTCCTGAGTGTGTCTGATGTTCTGTGGAGATGTTATCTTACATACCTCTGGGTTTACACTGCTTTTAGTAAGTTTATTTTCATCTGTGCTGTGCCGCACATGGTGTAATGGGACCATCATTGTGCTTGGGGATCTGCAGCATTTCTCCAGAATGAATGTTAAAATGTAATGATAACAACAGCCACAATTTAGTATGCCAAAGGGGAAAAAAAATCCATGATTAATTGGTTAATTAATTGCCTCACCTGTTCTAAATCTTGTTTTTTTTTTTTTTTTTTTTTTTAAAGTCTACATTTTTAGCCAAGTGTTTCACTTGCAATGTAAAAAACTTGTTCTGGAAAGAGAAATGTCACTACAGACAGGGTACATTTACTTTGTTCAGGTGAAATCTGTTTCTGAGCTGTTGCTGATCCTGAACAACTCTTATAAATGAAGAAAGTTATTGTAACTCCCCATAAAAAGCATAGTAAATTTAAGTAAAGTTGAGAAATAATGTTAGCTCACCTTAATGGTTATGTCCAGAAAGGTGAGATCTAAGTTTGAAAAAGTATTTGCTGTTTTGTTGTCAGGATTCCCAAAAGACGAGGTTATAGAGGAAGAATGAAAACACATTTTCATAAGGTACTATCGGTTCATTCAAGTGGCTGGGAATCATAGTGTGAACTCGCAGAATATCTAACAGAAGTGTGAAACACCAGGGATCAGAAAAGAGACACCAAAGTATCTGTCTAATGGCTTGCCACTGTCTGAGGAACTGCCAGCTGCCAAAGGACTTCAGGTTGTGCATACAGCAGTGTCCCTTGGGTAGCTCAGATCTGGAGGTGGAGGAAGGAGGAATGAGTAAGACCCAGAACTGAAAATAAAGGTAAGTTGTGTCTTGATTGTTAATATACGAATAATCTTCTAAGCAGATTATTAGATGTCTGTGTGGATGGGCAGAGTCTTAAGGGGTCTGATGAGACTGTGCAGAATAAACTCCTCTGAATTAGAAAGGGATGTGAAAGTTCATTAAAAATATGGACATAAGAACGTTATCAAAATGCAGCGCTTTGTGACCCAGGTAATGATAGATTTGTTATTGGTGATGTGTGCTCAATTAATTTAAATTCTGTGAACTAGGAGGTAGATACTGAAGTGTTACAAACCTGACCTGGGGAGTTTTTTTTTTTTAAAAAAAAATATGGCTTCAGAAATAACTGTTAGAGCTGAGTAAAACTTGAAAAATCTGAAGTTGCCATTACTGTTGATCATGTGGAGTGTACACATATCTATCTTTTTTGCAGAACAGAGGTACACATTGGTTCCCTAGAGTTCAGAGGGTAACATTCGAGAACATACAGGTGTTGGCATTAAACTTCACTAATTGAATGGTCTGAAGGCTTCTTATTCACTGGTTCCTGTTACGTTTCATTTTCTGGGCTTCAGCCATTCAAGCACTGGTATCTTCAGGTAGGGGATAGTATTTCTGAGACCTGTGTTTTGACATACACACAGAAATAAACAAACAAACAAAATCCCCCACTATCTTCATGACATTAGAAAGTAATAGCTGGTAAAAGCCAATTTTGCCCATTAAGAACAGTGAATGAGTGAGGATAAATGAGGTGTAATGCATAGCTTTGAAGCATAAAAAATTGTTGCAATGCTCACAGTTAATTATAATTTATCCACATTCATTTCTCTTTAGATACCTGACAAGCTGGTGTTTCATTTTTCTAACGCTCACTACAATATTTAGCTTTTTATTTCCTGCAATAATTTCATCACTTCACTTCAAAAGCACATCTATTCCTTCCGGACTTAAGACAAATGTGTTTGTTGACTTTCAAGCTGTTAAAATTAGCCATAGCAGTGAATTAATATTCATTTGGAGTTATAACTCCATTACATCTATCTGCTTCTAAGCATGCACAGTCTAATGTATCGTCTGACTTTTATGTAAATAAATATGCCTCCTGCCTGCAGAGTTTGATGGCTGCTGTAGAACTTTTTGAACTTCATGGAGTTTTTCTAATACACAACACACCTAGAAATCTGAAAGTAACTAGCTACTAGTCCCTCCTCCCCCCCCCCCTTTTTTTTTCCTTCCCTGCTGACTGATTACACGATTACATAGATGATAATTTAAAAAATATTTTTAGAAACTTTCTTCAGCACAGACTGGATTCAGATTTGATCTCCAGCATTTTCAGACCGTGTTTTGGAGAGGCCTCTAGAAATCCTATGAAACCGCAGTATGCTAAAAGTTTTTATTTATTATTACTTTTTTTTTTTTTTAATTTCCTCATACTTGCCTTTCTCTGATGCTAGCACTTAAGTCTTTCATGAAGCCTTTTCTTTTTGCCATTGTTTCTCTGTCTCTAGTTCTGCATTTTTTCTGCCATTTACATCTACTTCATAGCCCTACCACTTTCATCATTCATACATGAGTAAAAAAGAATAGGTTGGAAAGAACTATTACTCAGACTTTTCCCTATAGATATGGTAATGGAGTGGCATATGTAATGTAACATTCATTTCAAGCTTTTGAGATCCACTGGGAATATGAATGTTCTGCCTGTAGAGTCAGAACTGTTGCAACAACCTCAAAAGCAATGTGAAATTTTGTTGGATCCTATTTTTTTTATATTATTATTCTTTTCATAGGACCTAATGTTTTAATTTAAATGCTGATGTGGTTTTGTTCAGTAACGGCAGTCCTTACAATTCATATATTCAAAATGTGTGTTTTAAAGTTGCATCTTCTTGCCCTGTTAGCCTGTTAGTTAGAACAAAGTTACCCTGACACAATATTTATTTTGCTGGTTGTTTTCTTTTTCTCTGGAGACCGATAATTCTTTCCTGATATTTATTCAGAAATAACTCACCTAATCTTCCAGCCAGAAGACTCCTTAAAAAATAACCCACTTGCGAATGATTATTAACGTTGTAGACCAGTTTTAGTGCTGTGAATCTGGCCTTTAACTTTTTACCCCTGCTCCTCTACATTTTCTCTGATTACTGAATGCATTTTTGTAAATTAGATCTTCCTTCATTCTAATACTTTTACATTTCTGCTTCTATGCATTTGGTATGGCTTACAGGTAGCACCTACCATTCCACCCCCTAAATCAGTGACAAAATTCATGCTGGATCATATTTGATGCTAATCCAGTGCCTTATTTTGGTCAATTTATGGGAAACTCAGAGTTTTATAGACTTCACTACCAGATTTGCAGTAAGCTAATTGAAAATAGATTTTATATTCATCATCATGAAAATAACTGGCACATCCAAAGAGGAGCATTGTGCAGGCTGATTAATGTTTCAACAGATCTTGATAATTACCAAAATAATTCTCACTACAATAAAAAGTTCAGGATAGTTCAATAGGCTTTTTCAAAATGTTAGCTTTCACATGCTTTCTAAGGCAGGAATGGAGCTATCTCATGAGGTTTGTCTTAATGGTAATATAATTTTGATTTATGAAAAACCTGGCAGCATTTTAGTTTGGAGGGGAAAAAGAAACCCTTTTTTTTGTTTGTTTTCTTTTTTCTTTTTCTTTTTTTTCGTGACGTCAAACTTATTGCTGGTCAGTAGTGGGGCCAGAAAATGTTTAGACCCGTGTAGGCTGTTAGCCTGGGAAGCCAGTTTCATTGTACAGGTTACTCATAGCAAGAGAGCAAAATCAGACTTAAACACTCCTGATCTGTTGCTCTCTGTTGAACATAATGTGGGTAGAAAGACCAACTACCTAATTTAATTACCTAAAGTAGATGCCTGAGGTTAGGTTTTGTGATTATCTCTTGGATATTCTGATCTTAGTCAAGGTAACAGTGACATTTTTGTCCTAACTGACTGGGAAATAGTGTTAGTTCAGCACTGCTGTAGGTGACAGCCAAGTTTTGCCATAACTATGCAAGACATGAATGACTAAAATAATGAAAGTCCAAGGCTTTCACAGAGAAAATCAGAAAGGTCAGGATGAAAAAGCTTCAGCTTCGTTTTCTATACACATCAGATTATGAAGTAGGTTAGATTTAGCCAAATGTTCCCCATAAAGAAATGCAATTTATAACTATAGGCACACTTTATTGTGAGCATGTGAAACTCTCCAAGGGCAGTTATTTGCAATTGATAACAGTCACTTTTTTTATTTTTTTTAAAATTTTTTTATTACTTTTTGCTATAGAGAATGAAATATATACATATAAAAAAATGTATCCGTCAGTATTCTCTGTAGAGAAAATGGTGAAGTTTAAGGAGGAAGAATGCATCCCTTTCCCCTACATGAGTTTTTCTGTACCACTCTTGTGCAGTGAGCTAAGTAGCTAGTTGAAGTCCATTGTAAACACTGTCATTACATGTTTCTTCAAAGCAAATTGTTTACACCTATGCTAAAAGATAAAAGAACTACTTTGGGATTAGAATTTCTTCCAGTTCCCTCTCCTTCTGTAATTCTGACCTTATCATTTTGCTCTGTCAGCATGCAACTTTGGCCCACTCTCATAGCTTATGGATCCAAATCCACGCTTCCTTTGGTTCTTGCTATCTGAGTACAAGAGTTGTTGTGTATGATGCAAGCACGGAAGGTTCCAGCTGCACCTGGAAGTGTTTTATACTTGCAGTTTCACGTCCCAAAATAGTGAAAAGTGAATCTCCCGTAATAGTAGTAACGTTGTACAAATTATTGCTTACCTTGTTTCCCATTAGTTGTCTATAAAAGCTGTTCTTATAAGCTTTTGTATTTATAAGTAAACGTGTATAGCAGTTGTGCCTAGTGATCTCTCTGCTGAGCTGTGAAAAACAAAGGCATTTGTATTGCAAAATATGGTATTTGTTAGCACTGTCTCTCACTCGTGCATTTTCCCTCATCTCCTATGATAAATTTCCTACTTCTACTGCATGTAAGCACTAGAGACTTCATTTCTAGTGTTAAGTCTAGTGTTCTTCTGCCTAATTTACAACATCTACCCCTAAGCTTCTTGCAGTTCTTTTCTGGCCTGCAGAACTGAAGCATCGTCCTAGAACTGAATCAACTGATCGAAAGTCAGGATAAAGTTGTTTTCCCTGGCCTCGGGACCACTTCTACTTCTAAAATAAGGTAATGCCACTGCATGTATGGCTGTAGTCCCCTGTGTGAGACACAGAGATAACAAGTGGCACCTGCTTCTGTGTGGTGAATTCTTCTCCATTGTGTTGTGCAGGAACAGCTGTGGAGGCTGCTGTGATCACTGTTCAGCTGTAGCAAAAGATAGCATCGTGTGGTTATCCATAGCCCATATGTGGCTGCTGTGAGACTCCTTGTTCAGACTATAGTGAGAGGTGTTTTCAAGAATATCTCTGTTTTTATCCATCAGTATCCATTTTATTTGCCAGGAGGTTCTAGCCTGCAGGTGTGCCAGGATATGGCAAGCACAGAGAAGATCCCTGTGCCTTTTTCTTCAGGTCAAGCAATGTTTATAGGTACTTAGCTGAAGCTGGGGTAACAGTTTTGGCAATTTTCTTAGGTGGTCAAGTGTTGTCTAGAAGGGAAGTGGAAAAAGAAAGGAAATGTTATTGGTGTGTCAGTGTTATCAAATACAGCTCAGATGTTAGAGCAAAAGCATCCTTCACAGCTATGTTCTCAGCTTCCCATTAAGTTTATATATTGCATATGTGGGGTTACTACTCATTATAGGGTGATAATTCCAGCCTCTACTTGGTTTTGAGAACTGAGGCAACAAGCAATAAATTGCTCATTTCACTAGTCCTACCTAGATACCAGCATTGTGTTGATAAATTATGTTAGGAAGCTGTTAATTTTGGTAATTTACAGCTGTTAGAATCTACCAGGAAAACTGTAACACTGAAAGGTTGTCTTCATTTTGCTGCAAAGCATTACAAACAGCTACTTTTGCTTTACATAGACCAATAGACTAATTAAACTTCTATAAACTGTGAAGAAACTGCAAAAAGGTTGAAAGTATGGCTAAACTTCACACTTATGCTCACTTGAATGGGTTTTACGTAGAGTTAGCTGGATTAATGCTGAAAAACACTTTTTATTTAAATCTGTTTTTATTTTTTTATCATTCTTCATGAGCTATGCAGCAAATAGATACCATTTACACCTAATAGCTCCCATAAGATGAGGTGTTCCTGCAGGTCATCCAGGACACCGGTTCTACCTGCAAGACTGAGGTTGCCTGGTTCTCGTGTTTCTGTAAAGCACATCATGCACGGCGAGTTCAAGTGACAGATGGACAGAGAAATCTAATCTTTAAACTTTTCCTGATGCCTATACGGCATGTTTGAAGACAATGGCATTTTGTCGTCTTATATATTGTAGTTTTGTTTTGATTTTTTTCTTAGAATCTCTTTTTCTCGCTGATTAGTTGTTTGCCTAGTGATCTCTAGCACTTCATTTTGTGTTTTTTGTTTGGTTTTTTTTTTTTTGGTTTGTTTTCCTGTGTTGATTTTTCCTTATCTTTGTGGTTTTTTTTTTTTTTTTTTTACTTTGATCAGATTGCTGCATCCTTATCTTTAGCAAACCATTTTCCTTTTAATCTCTTTTGATCTTTCTCTTCTATATATCGGACTGTATTTTTCTGTACTTTCTGTTTGTATATATGTGTGTGTGTATGTGTATAAGTTCTAGTGACTAGTTTATACTTTTTTTTTTTGATTTATGTGAAGATCTTTCCTTTGTGTTGAACATTTTTTTTTACATGTTTCTGTGATTAATTTTTGTTCTGTTATTCCTCTCATCGTATCCTGCTTTTTTTTCTGGCCATATATTAGCACTTTTTTTTCCTTCTGGATAATGTCATTACATTTTCTGATTTTCTTTTCAATATGTTTTTGTGTGTTGATTTCTTCATTTGAGTTTACCTACAGACTGACTTTGGTTTTGATCTTCTTTTGTCAGTACTCTCTTCTTAAAAATTGGTACACACAAATATTATATTATAAATTTTTATAAATGTTACATTATAAAAATATTATTTTTCTTCTAGTTCACTATCCTGTGTGAATTGCAGGAAAGAATGAAAATATCTTCTTAGGCCTAATTTTGCACTCTTCTTTTTGTGCTTGGCTTTCTTTTGGCATATAGTCTCACGAACACGTTCCCCTTTCATTTTCCTGCCCACCTGATACTAAGAGCCCTTTCTACTGCTGAGGCAGTAAACAAGATGCTTGTGTAATATAATGTTATTTCAAGGCTCCAGAGCATTGAAGAGATGTCATAAAGTGGCCTTTGGATAAATGAAAACCATGTTTGATATGTCTCAGCCTTGATCTAAACAGTTTACCAGCAGTGCATGATGAAGTAGATAGCACTGTCATGCTGACACTTTTCTGACAAAATTACCAGTAAGAAACAATGGTGACAGTGGGTTTTGTGATGGAGTGCCAGGCTGTATGAGGTAGATAGTACTTATTGGTTCCTACACAAAATATTTTTTCTACAACACATTTTATCTTTATGGCTTCCAAACATACCTTTGCTCTATTAGAACGAAGATTTACAGAAATAAAATGAAATTTAACAACCACTCCAGTTTTCCTGGAACTTTTTGTTCCTTAAAAGAACTTGATTTGAAACAAACCATATATTAGGTTATAATTTTATTTCTAAGTGAATGAGTGTTTAATAACTAGCTTTGCCGTATGGTATTTTGACCAAAGATCTACACAAACCTATCACATGTTCTTTTAGTTGGCAGGAATATCATCTCAGAATTTTTGCTTTCTAATAAAAGAAAGTTTTTTTTTTTTTTTTTTTTTCCACTCCAGTTTGAATATTGTTACAGTCTGGTATTTTGATATTTTCAGTACAAAAAAAAAAATATTTTATCATGGCTTTGCAAGATAAACCATCCTTAATATTTTAATGTGTGTATTTGTGTTGTACTTATTTTGTGATTAAGAACATAAATGTTTGACTTTCTAGTTGTGGCACTACATTCTCCTTGATTTGTCCAGAACATTATAAGAGTTAAAGACATTGCAGAATTGCTCTTAAAATTGCTCCCCCTCCCCTTCTCCCCCTCTCACCCCTCTCTCCCTCTCCCCTTCTCTCTCTCCTCCTTCAGAGATGTCCCAACACCTCCTCTGCTCTTGAATTTTAGAGTGGAAATTGTGCCCTGTGTTCATGGGTGCCTGGGCACAACCTAACACTTAAAAGGTAGCCGAAGTCTTTCCTTTGGCTTCCCTCGAGACTAATATAATTCTGCACAATCAGCCATGAAGAGTTTTAAAACTGGAGATGAAAAATGGTCCTGTAGAGGATGCTCCCCTGTATAAATTTAAAGTTATCTAATCTTACTGACAAAAATATGTTACCTTAGCCTAAAGCATCTAGTGTTTAGCTGTTTTCTCTTGCACTCCTCATTTTGACTACAGATTATTCTGGATATGTAAATGCTTGGCAAAGGATAACATTTAGAGCTTTCTGTAGCTTTGCAACTGTGACATACTTTTTAATTAAACAGTAACAATTGCAGCCCATGGCATTTCCTGAGATTAATGAGTGGCTGGAAAACTGCATGGCCTAAAGCAAATTAGCCCATCATTAATTAATCATAAAAAAACTTGCTACTGGGTTTGGTTATAATTTGTTAGAACTTAGAATAAAATAAAAAGAATTACTTTCCTTTTTCTGTAATTCAGTCTTTTTTACCCAAACTAGTGGGACCTTCAACTAACTCTAACATTCAATATTTATGTCAAGTACTATGAACTTTATACGTTGTGCACATTTTTAAAATAACAGAAAACTTCTGAATCGTTTTCCTGTTGTAGAAGGTGCATTCTCACAGAGGCAGGTTTTATTTTTATTTTTATTTTTTTTGAGTCCACAGCAAGTCAGGGGAATTCTCTACGTTTTTCCATAGCTCTCAATTTCCATAAGAATTTTTCCAAATATATCCTATGCCTTTGTCACTCTTAGAAACATTCCAGAAATTTTTGACTTTTAAAAAATAATGTTTCTAGATTAAACCAAATTAATTTATCTCTACCCCCCATTTATTTTAATATTTTAGGAAAAGTGTAAGAGGTAAATTTGAAAAGATCAGAAATACAGATTCACATAATTGATCCAGACCAGATTTTTTTTTCCCTCCATTTTTGATTTTCTCTCAACCATGTGCTGTGAGATAGGGGAAAAAAAAAAAAAAGTACCTCAGAAATTTAGGTGAAAGCTGATGGGAGCTCTTCTGGTGTAAAGGAGCTAAGACATTTTCCAAATCTTTCAGATCCCATCCCACCAGAGATGAGGGCCAGGATCTTTAAACATCTCCATTTGCTTCAGGGCTGGAGAGGAGAGAAGTTATTGTATGTGCTTCTCAGCATAAAGTTGGTGACGGAGATGAATTAAATAGGTAGATATAGAAATAAGATTATTCTGTTTGTTCCCCGAAGAATGGTAACAAAGTCGGTGATACTTTGAAGCTAATACTCTACATGGCTCAGAGAGACAGCCTTTGAGATGAAGATAAGTTTGTTGTCTGTTTCTTTTCAGTTTGTGTGTTTTTGTTGTTGTTGTTGTGGCAATGATAAGTGCATAATTGGAACTTGATTGTTTCCAACCATAGTCAGCTATCAGGGAGTAAACTTTTTGTTTACTTGTAGTCTATCTTCATTTTACAGACCACAAGTATCCTTATCAAAACACTAACCATCCAAATTGTGCATCTTACGAAGTAAGAGTTCGGGATTGTAGTTAAAAGCTGTTAAAGTTACTCTGACCTTCACTCTTCTTTCTGCCTTTTGCATTCACTGGGACGTGATTACCCAAAAGGCACTCTGACACACCTCCAGTTTTGATGCAGTGAGGCAACCTCAAAAGGCCTTGAAAAACCTGAATGATCCGGTGTAGCAGCTGAGCCTTTGGCAAAGAAAAGCCATCTTTGTGACTACAAACAGCAATTTCATAGAAACATGGAATCACAGAATGGCATGGGTTGGAAGGGACTTAAACATCATCCAGTTCCGACCCCAAGAAGAATTTTTCCATGATCTTTCCAGGCACAGAGGTGAGGCTCACTGGTCTGTAGTTTACCAGGTCTCTCCTTTCTACTCTTTTTAAAAATGGGAATGATATTTCCCTTTATCTAGTCACAAAGCCTGATGACCACTTCCATCTGACAAAACCTAATGTTTTGTGAGCTGATTTTGAAGGCAGCTAACACAAATCTGCAATTACTTGAATCTCAGTGTCTGAAAGAGATACATATCAACACGTGTTTAGTACGATGTTAATGTTTTACCAAAATATTAACTAATTTAAGACCTTTCTAAGAAACTAATTAAAATGAACTTGTATAACAATATTAAAAGCTGTAATTGGCTAAGGACAAATAAAGCGAAAGAAGCAACTTGAGCTGCTCATGGAAAAGTAACCAATGAGTTCACAAAGAAAGAGTACTGCGATAAGTCAGACACCAAAGCAACTTAGGCAAGATAAGATCAGGTTTTCTCAGTTTGTAATTTGCTCCATGACTTTTCATTTCCTAGATTCAGATTAGATTGTCCCCAGGAAATGTGTGCGTGGCTGGAAATGAAGGTAGGGGATGAACAAGTGTTGCTAAAACAGAAATTTGTCTTGTTCCAGAAAGCCCTGAGGCCAAGCACTGGAATGGAGTTTGGGGAAAA
This sequence comes from Anser brachyrhynchus, assembly GCF_964034855.1. Classification (NCBI taxonomy): domain Eukaryota; kingdom Metazoa; phylum Chordata; class Aves; order Anseriformes; family Anatidae; genus Anser; species Anser brachyrhynchus. The sequence goes on along the minus strand of NC_137697.1, from coordinate 74,418,754 downwards.
TAAAACCTCAGTGCACTGTTGATCAGTATGAGATCATGCCAGCAGTCACTGGCAGCAGGTTCACAGTGCTTTGCACATGGTAGCTGCTCTGGTTAAGTGTAACAGAGTTAATTTCATCATAATTAATGTAGCCTTTTTATCCAGCCTGCAGACAAGCAATTGATTGGCTTCAGTTCTGAAAGTGTTCATCTTCTTCTTCTGCTTACCTTTAGAATGTGTGAGTAGCCCTAATGAAGCCGTAAGATTGCTCGTAATCATGCATAAAGCAAAATATATTCTAAAATCTCTGAAGGAGTATGGGACCTGAATTCACTGATTTCTCAACAACCATGCCACACACAATAAAAACTATAAAGGGACCTCTGTACTTAACAAATAAAGATTAATAATAAAAAATCTTGTACTGGAATAATAAAGTAGACTAGCACTCTACTCTTATTTTTTTTAAAGTAAATGACTGAGAGGTCTGATAAAAGTCTGTGAAACCATTAGTGAGATCAGGAACATGTCAATGGTTGACTGCTTTTTTTCTAAAAGGAGAACTAAAGGGCACCCAATGCAGCTATCAGAAATCAGGCTCAAACAAGTAATCATACAATTATAGAATGGTTTGGCTTGGAAGCAACCTTAAAGACCATCTAGTTCCAACCTCCCACTAGACCACGCTGCCCCCAGCCCCATCCAGCCTGACCTTGAATACTTTCAGGGATGGGGAAGCCACAGCTTCTCTGGGCAGCCTGTGCCGGGGCCTCACCATCCTCCTAGTGAGTAATTTCTTCCTTATAGCATAGCTAATCTAAATCTCCCCTCTTTTAGTTTAAAACCATTCCCCCTTGTCCTACCATTTCATTATCTGACTGAGCAAAAAGTTGTTCTCCATCTTTTTTATAAGCCCCATTTAAGCACTGAAAAGCTGCAATGAGGTCTCCCCAGAGTGTTCTTTTCTTCAGGCTGAAAAAATGTATAATGTGTATTTAATCAGTAGTGCTTGCTGCAGAATTATATAAATGATAGTGGTCTATTTGTGTTCAAAATGAGAATGGATAAAATCATAGATAAAAAAGCTCAAGAAAAGTTATTACTTACATGAAAAGCACCTCTGTCTCAGAAAGAGCTTGAAATACAACATGTGGGAGACAGTTTTGGCAAAAAAAAAAAAAAAAAAAAAGCTCTTTGGTACATTTGCTCTATCTTTATAGTCACCTCTAGTCATTTGCTTGGAAGCAGGATTTTTTAAAGAAAGCAGGTCTTTACTGGCTGTTGCTGCTGTATGATTGCTTGTATTGTTTCTGTGACTATGCTGTTATTTCTATACACTGGTTGGATAATTGAAACTACAAGCACAGGAGAACATGCATTTAGTAATGCCCACACACATGATGTATGTTGACACATCATGCCATAAATAATACAAGTAGCACATCACAAGTGCAAATACAAGTACACAACAAGAGCTTTCACAGTGGACTTACTCTTTTTGGTAACATTTTTTTTTCTTTCCTTTTTACCCCCCGCGTTGTTTAACATTCAGAGATATTCTCTTCAACCAGTGTAAAGAAAATGGCATTTCAGGATGTTCTATGATTGAGTCTAAAATCAGCTGTTACTTTGATTTTAAAAGCACTTCCTACTTTGAAAGAAGTGCTCAAGAGTTACAGTGTAAGTGCTCAAGAAGTGCTCAAGAGTCACACCACATGAGCCTTGGGCTTCAATTATCAAATTATTATGAAGAAAAGATACTACTTTCCTAGACACATGTGATATAAATACATAGAATCATGTATATATGTTGAAGAGATTCCTTTCTTCCAGCAGACAAATCGTGATAAACTGTTAATCAAACTTTTCTGTGTTTTCTCCAGATCTGTCTGAAGCTCTAAATTTTTGCATACAGTTACCATGAAGGTATTTTTATGTTTCCATTTACAACGCACGTTTGCATTTGTACCTACAAAACATTTGAAAATTAGCAGGTCCGCTATGACTGATGCATAAGCAGGCAAGACTTACGGTTCCTCCATAGGTCAAATAGATCATCAAGAAGATAGCTGTAGCCTATCAGGAAGATATACATCAGGAAGATTTTGTATCTAAAAACAGCCTCTATGTTTTTTTTTCTTTCTTTTTTTGTTACCCGCTGTAAGTTTTCTGTGATTCATCTTTTCTAAAGAGTATTTAAACCCAGAGCAGATGCCGGTGCAGGTCTGCCCAGCCCAGTTAGTGAACTGTATTGATCTGCCATACCTTTCTGTTTGCTTTCTTGATTTTGTTTCCCTGAACTCCAATTCATTTTTTTTTAATTATTATTATTATTTTATTATTATTCCTTTTTGCCTTTCAGCGCATTCCCTGAGCTCTGGTCCAATAAAGCACATCACCATGAATTCAAACAAAGAATCATGGGAGTCCTGCGTTTCATTTACTGAAAGCTTGTTAAACTTAATATATATGGAAGAAGTTACTTATGATTCAATAAAATTGCACTTTGAAGAAGAAATTCTAACTTCTTTCTGCCTGGAAGCTATGTAAAATGTATCGAAATAAGCCTCCCTAGGACATTGACTTTTAAAAAGCATATGAATGCCAAATGGAAACTCGAAACAGTTATTGTCTGAGGATCTTTCATTACAAAGATGTTATAAACAAGACACAACAGAAACACAGATTAATCTAGTGAGAGATGTCCCTGCCTATGGCAGAGAGGTTGAAGCTAGATGTTAAAGGTCCCTTCTAATCCAAACCATTTTATGATTCTATTTTCTTGTCAAAATCATGAAGTTCATTATTTATGAACAATACTTCCTGACCAGTGCTCTTGTGGAATCTAACTGTACAATAGTGTTTATCATTTCCACCAAAAGATTTGTGTTGACTCTAATATACTGATTCTGGCTACCTACATATGCCATGCTGTATAAAAGTATTTTAAGCTTACTTGTGCTGCATATGCTAAAAAGAAGTTGTTTCCACTAAAAAACAAAACAAAACAAACCAGAAAAGATCAAGAGATCAGAAAGGTCTAATAGATTTTTTTTTTTTTTTAATATATTATTTCTTACACTGGTAAATTTCAATCAAATGCAATCTTGTTTGATTTTTCTTCTTTTGTGAAATGTATCATTACTATTTGGGGATTGTTGTTGATATTAAATCCAAAGAAGCATATAGAGTGGGGCAGTTTTGGGGATGAAAAGACAGAATTGTGTGAAAATCAGAATGTATGCATTTAAATTTTGGAAATTTTCTGAATGAGAAAATATTTTTCAACCAGCTGTATTTATGTGTACATTAACGATGTAATTTTCCAAAGTTTCTTTAATACCTAGAATCACTGACTTATGTTACAAGGATATAGACCAAATCCATTGATTTCTTTGACTTAATTGCAGATTGAAGTACTTCATTTTTGACACCTGGGGTCAGATTTTTAGCTTGCCATAGATCATTAATTCATTGTTACTATAACAGTTTACCTTAGCAGGAAATCCATTCTTCCTTTTGGTAACCTTGTGCAAAATGTGCAGCATATGCTTTACAAAATGAATGAATATAATGAATTTTCATATATTTTGAAACAAATGAACAAACAAACAAAAGCAAACTGACAACCACATTGCATTTTCTAATGCTACTTTGTATTTGAATATGGTTCTTGAATGACTGGATAACAATAACAATCCTTAATATCAATACAATTAAACAGTAGGTTATTGCTAGTAAATATATTGGTTTGGTCCAGTTACTGCTATGCTAGTAAGCCGATGCTTATCATTACTGATAAGCATCAAGAATGGGTCAAATATTATATTAAAAAATATAAAGAATATTTTAAACTGGCACTGGGAAATATTGGAGGTAATTTTAATGAATCGTGGATACTGTACTAATTAGAGAATCCACATACCTAATTAGTAAGGTAGCAATGACTGTAAAGGGGAAGGAGAAAAAAGAATCTAGCTAGTCCAAGTGAGCTCAAAATTTCAATTATTTTAAAGTTAATCTATCCAGGGTATAATTTTCTTCACTTACAACATTCTTACAGCACGTTGTGAAGATTTAAAAATGATTAGCAAAGTGTGTGGGCAAAAACTTGTCTAACATGAGTATGTAGGTGTTGTTAGCAACCCATATTTAATTAGAAAATTAAAGTACTGAGTGCCCATAGTCACTTTTTTGTTAGCTGCATGCAAGCAGCAAAATGTCAACAGATCTAAGCTGACAGCTACTACAGAAAACTATAGTTTTTTTTCTTTCTCTGCATTTGTTTTTTTTTAAGACATGCCTTTCTGGATAAAAGTTCTTGATTCTTTTCTGTGGGCTACTAGCACAGTCCGACATCTGTTGCAAATTTTTGGCCAAATTTTGTTTTCACATGAGAACAACTGGTAGAATGGCAAGTGGTTCCTTGAATAAGGGATCATAAATATAGCAAATGTGTGAAAAAATTGTCATGTAGCAAAGCAGTAAGCTTCATTCCATGCTGAGCAGAGTTTCACACGTTGTATCTTAACAGGCCTGGTTTAATGAATGCTAATAATTACATAATAAATGCTGTAGGTCTGATTTCCTACAGTGTTCTTCCAATGTCATGCTATCCATTTTATCCTTGTCTGATTAATCAATGGGATAACATAAACTTAAACTCGTTTGGTCTATTGATAAATTACAGCATAAAAGACGCCTCTAGAATTTTAGAGTACGGAAAATGAACTACCTACCCTTGCTTTTTTCTTTTTTATTTTTTCAAATGAAAATGCCTATGTATTCTAGTATACACGATGCACATGACACTAATAAATTATTTAGATCTATCAGTGACAATTTCTGATATGTTGGTTGTTCTTGTGCAATTTGGTTACATATATGTGGCATTAAAAAACAAAACAAAACAAAAAAGCCCACAAAACAGTGAATCAGAATTCACTAGTGTATGTAAGAGACTTATGGAGATGTTATTTTCTTAATCAAATTGGCAATAGTTTGTTGAATTTACAGTTAAATGCTATATTTCAAGCCCTGCTTAGTCTTCAGGGTTGCACGTTTTTGGCATTATTAGAATGATTTAGTAAACAGCTGTAAATAATGTCACTTTCCCTGAAGTGTTTGTACTATAACAACTTTATCCCTGGTGTCTCTCATGTGTTAGCATTTCTCTCAAGCAGAGCAGCTCTTCCACTAACATAGCAATAACTATAGCTCTTCCTGATCTGCTGTTTCTAAGACATCATCCACAAGCTTAGCAGGAGATGTTGGGCTAGTACAATCAGATGTATTTGACTGTGCTAATTAGCTAACAGCGTTGTTAATGGTCAGCATAAGGGGCTCAGCAGAGAAATAAAAAATCCATCATGTTTTCTGAACTGAAGGAGTTGAGAAGTAAGGTTTACTTTTGAGTGTAATGGTGAGTTCAGATACAAAGTTTGCTTTGGAGTGCAGTGGCTGGAACTTGCGAGATTATTGGAGGGGATGACTTACTTCAGAAGAAGGAAAAGAATAATTTCTCCACTGTGGTAATTCTTCCCATAGGATTCCCCTTCCCCATCCACTCACTTTGCTGTCATTCTTTTACTTACTAGGCTCCTGGCATTCCCAGTTTTCTCTGTTCTGCATAAGAAACCATTGCCTTATCTGTCATCTTATTGGTTACTTCTAAGGAAAAGTCCATTAAAAACAAAGTTAGACCCAGCTGAAAGCTTACATATTGGTAATAACATATACATGCCATATATAAATTCAGTGCTGTACTCATGAAGCAACCTATTCCTGTATGCAAGTCTTGTTTGTAATGCTTACTTTGATACAAGAGCAATTTAAATTTGTCTTACTCTTTCGGATGTTAAGTTGTACAGATAAATAGCAAAGTAGATTTCAGGATATGTCTCTGCATTCTTAAATGAGGCTGATGACTTTTTTTTCAGCACCATATCTACTGTTCGGAAATGGATTTTTTATGAGCTGTATAGATAAAGAAACATAAAGAATCTGGTGGAAACTGCTGTTCTTTGAAAAAAAGCATTTGTATTTCTATTTGAAATGGAGATTCAGTCTCTAGGCCATTTGTCTTAACATGTGTATGATTTTTACAAATGAAATGTTGTAGAATTAATGCATTTAAAATATGAGTTTCTTCTGGCAAATGGAAACCAAAGAATGAATCTATATGTGATATTATGAAATGAATAAATGGTTGGAAAATGAAAACATTTTCCGACTTTAATATGAGTGAAAAATGTCTTGCAAATAACATTGTAGAATTTATCAGTTACTTGCATCATGTTTGTTTGATAGACTCTGACCCTGAGGTTAAACTAGGAAATTCTTTTGCTGAATAAAGTTGGAAGTAAGACCTAAATAATTCCAAAATGTTTATTATGAGCATTGTGAAAAGCTCATATTGTAACAGAATTGATTAAAGTGATTTACATTTATATAGCTTCTACATCAGGAAAGTGCCTCCAGAGCTTTATAGACTGAATGCAGAGATCAGTGCAACCAAAATGGAAAGTTTTGTCTCCAAAATATTTTATTTTAATGCCACATATAAACATTATGTGATATTTTGGGTGGAATATAGTGATCATTTCACCAAAACCTCAGGGCAAAGTTACTTGACCAGAAGAACTAAGCTAACACATTTCATAAGAAATTGTCTCGTGGAATACTTAAGAATTCAAGACATATACTATATATATAATTGTAAAGATTGAACTATGCACAGCTTGGGAAATTAGTTTAGGACAGATACTTGTGAAATAGGTCTACTTCCCTAATGATCACTCTTCCCCTTGATTTGTTTCCTTTCCTGTTTTTGAACACCTACATATTCCTTTGAGCTCTCCATCCATACGACAAAGCAATTTTGACTCAAACAAGCTGTAGCAATCCTGGTTTCAAAATGAACATTAGACTTCCAAATTTGTGCTTGAAAGCCATATATTCACGACCAAAATTCTCAGCTGTGGCCAAGGAATGATCAGTGCTGATATGAAAGGAAAGGTCAGTAGTGCTGTTTAAGTATATCTCTTTGTCCAACTCTATCACACAATTGCAAGTAGCATTTTTTACCTGAGTTCATTTGCTGGCATGATTTAGAGCTACACAGAGACTTACGTTTTAGGAGAAACCTGCCACGTGCTTTTGCAACATCAAGCCTTGTGAAAAAGATGCAAGCTGGATACCCTGCATCCCCTCTTGCAGTGTACCTCAGAGTTGGTTCTTCCTTTCACTGTCAGCTTTATTCTGATAGTAGCACACCATTTTTATTTATCTTTTTATTATCAGTAGGATATATCACCAGTCACGCAGCACTTCTTAACCATGTGCAATAGTCTTCTAGGAGAATGTGCACCCAGAACCTTCCTGAAGCTTAAGTAAACTTGTCAGTATCACTGCTGTCAACTTTCATTATTCTTGAGTTATTTTCATCCCACTCATTAAATGTGATTTCTCTTTGCAAATTCACATCAGTTTTCTAGTTAGTGTGTATCTTTTTTTTTCTTCCCCACTTTGACACAGAGACCTTAACTACAAAAAGTAACACTTACATCCCTGAATTTGTTTCATTTGCTGTTTTCTTTTGAGTATGAGTATCATGCTAGATTCTCTATAATTTGAAGTCCAATTTTTTTCCTGTTTTTGTCATATTTCAGGATGCTGGGGATGTGAAAAACAGTATGTAAGTAAACCATATGTAAGTAAAATTCACAGCTCCTGGAGCTGTTGCTCAGATCAGTTGTATAGATCTCAATTGTTAGGATGATTTTGAAAACACTGAACACACTCACTGTAACATTTGGTGCTGAAATAATTGAGAAACATATCATTGATATGAATGGTAAATAATCACTACATATTTAGCAATGAATTAAGATGACGTCAGGATATTCAAGGCTTCTTGAAGTTAATATCGAATGATCATACTAAAACACTAACAAATTATATGTTACTACAGACATTGAAGCAACTGACAATATATTATTATTTTTGAGCCCCTAGTACACTATAATTGTTGAAGCTTTTGGTATTTGTAACTCCTTTATTACGGGACACTCGTTGTTCTGGGACATTTAGTCAGGACTGGAATCAATATTCTGGGTCCTCAGTGACTATACAATGGGAATAAGGCCATCACAGGCTTGGCCTTGACATCTACAGGATGTGTCCTGAAGGAGATATGGGTGTGGAGCTGTTTCCTGCATGTCCCAGTTCTTCTCTAAGGAGTGGGAACCATGATATGTTCCTGTAGGTCCCATGGTCTAGGGACCAGACTGTGCAGTCTCTATACGTGGGAAACTGTTTCTAGGAGGCCCAACAACAAAAACTTTACAACTTTTTAAAAATAAAATCAGAAATCATCTCTGCTTTTAGTGTTGGCATGTATTGAAGAATTGTACATTAACCCAGCTATCTCTTTCAGGTTGTGTCTGTGCTTACATTGATCTCCATAATACAGTAGGTATCTTGGAGACATTTTTGGATAAGCAGTTAATTTTGAAATGTGATAAGACAAAGTCATATTTTGCTGCTGTACTGTGTACCTTTGTCGACTTTTACAAGCTTGTTAATTTTTATTTTTAAGCTTGAAATATTTTCTGTATTTCTAGATGCAGGACCTATTTAGTGAGCATTTAGAAATGGGTCTTCAGGGAGTATTTATAGACCCAGTATACAAGGAAATGTATGTTAGCTTCTTATAGCCTAGCACAAAATCTCCTGTGGCTGGTTTTGTTAAAATGAAAGGATAGGAAAGTTTCAGTGGGTTTCTTTTAAGCTATAAGAAAACATAGTTTAATTTTAGACTCATGCTTCATTTTAGACGTGATAATGTATTAGTGTTAACCATGCCAACAGACACTATTTGCTTGTTTGCTTGCCCTCCATTGTGCACTGATAGTTTCTGACTTTCCATTTTAAGAGTTGTCTCAGCCTAGACTCATTGGACAATTATGAGGACTATTCTTATGACTACAGCCCCGGAAATATGGCTTCAGTTCTCCACCATTTATAGATTTTCTGTTTGATTCATACAAGCCATTAAGTTCTCTGGTATTCAATCTTCCTTTTCTAAAATTAAGATAATATTCCCTGTTTTTTAGGGGGCAGGGTTAATTCACCCAGATAACAGGGCTGTGCCTAACATATAATGTAGCCTGTAACTCAGTGGTTAAAGACTTTTCTGAATGATAGGAGCACAGGTAATGTCAGGCTGCTACAAGCCTAGAATCAAAAAGTGTATTACATAGGAGAGTGTTCTGTTCATGAGTCTATCAAACAGTCATCGCCACAGTTTTTTTAACAATAGAGGTCATGAAGTCTGTACTTTTTTTTTTTTATTTTAAATTCATTGCTGTTATGCATATCAGGCTTTGTAGGTTAAGCCTTCAGGCAACCTGGTGCTGCCTGCTTTCTGGATATATGCAAGGTTTAGCTTAGAGGTGGCTTATTTGTATGTTTATTTGCATACAGAATTCCATGTCAAAAAATAAAGATGGCTAGTGTTAGAGCTGAACAGGGATTTTAAAAATTGTAAGTTTAGTCCTGGGTATCCCAAATCCACTCAAATCCAATTTAGGTGTTGAAGTTCGTTTTGCATTTTCATACTTAGCTTAAGGTCAAAAGAGTGAATGCTTGTTCAAGAGGTGACAAAAGGAGGAATTAGGAAGTTGGATCTAACACATGGCAACATTGTGAATGTAGCCAAATTATTCAGCCTGATTATATCAGTGGGAAGGACTACACTCCAAAAAAAATAATAGCAGCCAAAAAAGAATCTATGAAGATTTGGACTTTGAATCTGTTTGATACTATGTGAACAGAGCATTTAGATTTTCCTTACCAACAAGAGAAATTAAAGTAAATTTTTCATTTTTATGACAGCTGGATAAATGATTCTGTAAGATACATATTGATATTTTCATATTTAGCATCTTCATTAGTACCAAGTCCATATTATTTATGTCTAAAACCACCCAACACATTGTTAATGAGTTAAAAGAATAGTTAAGTTTTGTGTGTTACTGTTTTGTTCTTCTTCCAGACTTCAGATCTTGATCCATTCAGGCTTTGAGAACCAGGATAAACCATTCCATTGTTCAGACTTTTACAGGTGGCAAAAGTGTAGGAATTGAAGAACTGAAAGGCAAGGCTGTATTTCTTTTTTTATAAATCATTTGGCTGCTCTGTTTTCCCTGCGCTTATCTTCAATGGTAAACAGTTACCAATTCTAATGAAAGTTTTCATCTTTTTACCAACACTATCACATAGGTCATAATTATAAGGCTAACAGTACTTTGCGTGGTGCAGCACCTTCTGCACTGGTCTAGTTAGAGACAACAATGATGACTCTAAAAGCTCCCTCAAAACTCTCATTGTGAATTCCCCCCATATGTTGTTTATGACAAGTATTGCTGTTTAATCATCTGTTTAATCACTCTAAGGTAGCAGGGAAGCAGCAGAAGAGAGGCTAGTCTGGGAAATCCTAACCATGGGCACTAGGCAGTCATCTCATCTAGTATTACTGATCTAATTTACAGTAACACTGTGATTTCTGTGCAGCATTAGGTCTTTAAAGGACTGCAGGACCAATTCATAATCAGGCTTTTTTCTTTTTTTTTTCCTTTCCGTTCTTTTATAGCATGTATAGGTATTGCAGTAGTATTTCCATGGCACCTGAGGAAGCCATTCTCACCTTTCACCACATTGAAGATAGATTTTGTGCAGCAAGTAACCTTGAAAAGATGGACAGATTACTATATTGTATTTAGCTTGCAATTTCAAATCTTCTAACTCTGTTTTAATTTCTTTTTATTTTTAATTGTATTTTTTTATAAGTTACACATTATAAATTATAAGAATTTTTTTAAATGTTGATTTTGAACAGCTTTTTTTTTTTTTTTAATTTGAGTAAATAAATTCAAGTTAATCTATGAAAATCTGAGAGATACAACCTGACTTTGGGGACATAAAGCTCAAGTAAGAATTTTGAAATGTATCAGACCAAAAGTCTTAAAGCTAATTTAGCTCTGTCATACCTAAAGGCAAACAAAAGCAGACTGTGATTCTGTGATTCTTTGGAAGGGACCTTAAAGACCATCTAGTCCCAATCCCCCTGCCGTAGGAAGGGATGCCACCCACTAGATCAGAATGCTCAGGGCCCCATCCAGCCTGGCCTTGAACACCTCCAGGGATGGGGCATCCACAGCCTCTCTGGGCAACCTGTTCCAGTGTTTCACCACCCTCTGATTGAAAACTTTCCTCCTAACCTCTAATCTAAATCCCTCCTCTTTTAGTTTAAAGCCATTCCCCCTTGTCCTGTCATTGGTTTCCCCACAGTGATTCCATGAATACATTGTCACATTGTTTTGTAGACAGTATAATAGATTTAAATGTGAAAATAAGATACATTTCAGGTATCTTTCAGAAGTAAAATACGTTTACAATGATTAGTCAAAGATGTTCACATCAAAAGTAGGTTCTGATTGTGGAGTTTTTTGTTTTTTTTTTTTTTTTGAGTCACTCTACAGTAGGATGAAGCTAAGAATAGCTGCATTAAAATAAAATATTACACTTTGCTTAGCACATCAGCCCTGCAAGTGGCAGAATTCTGCTGTTAGTATAGGCACCTAAGAGCTTAATCTTGAAAAGCAATTTAATTTATATTATCTCAGAGGTTTTTAGTTTCTTTTGAAAACTTGCAGAGTGGATTTATTTTAAGCAGAAAAGTAAAACACTAATAACATGACTTTTTTCCCTTTGCCCAGAATATAGTCCCCTGCTTAGCAAAGACCTTCTTTGTAAATCTTCCCCATGATCTGTGAGATATCTTGTGAAAAATCTCAGGGAACCTTTGGCTGAGTTTTATCTACAGCATGAGGACAAAACCATAGGGTATTAAGAAAGCATAACTTAAAATTTATCCTTGAACAAACATTTACTTTTCTTAACAGATCAAACAGCAGCAAACTTAACATTTAGAGTTTCATTGAACAAGAAAATATCAGTATCAAGCTTGCTTGTTTGTTTTTGCTGGAGTGCTGGAAACATCGGTTGAACCCCTTACCTTTAGAAAATAAGATTACCTAATACCCTGTAATTGCTTAGGAAGAAAGCAACATCTTTCTCTGTTGTGTTTATGTTTTGTCTGAATTTCAGAACACTCTAGTATCACTCTTGGGGGTGGTGGTTGATGAGAAGCTCGACGTGAGCCAGCAATGTGTGCTTGCAGCCCAGAAAGCCACCCGTACCCTGGGCTGCACCAACAGCAGCGTGGGCAGCAGGGCGAGGGAGGGGATTGTCCCCCTCTGCTCTGCTCTCGTCAGACCCCACCTGGAGCCCTGCGCTCAGCTCTGGGGCCCCCAGCACATGAAGGACATGGACCTGTTAGAGTGAGTCCAGAGGAGGGCCATAAGAATGATCAGAGAGCTGGAGCACCTCTCCTGTGGAGCCAGGCTGAGGGAGCTGGGGTTGTTCAGCCTGGAGAAGAGAAGGCCCAGGGGAGACCTCACAGCGGCCTGCCAGTGCCTAAAGGGGGCTGCAGGAAAGCTGGGGAGGGACTCTGTGTCAGGGGGTGTAGGGATAGGGCAAGGGGGAATGGCTTTAAACAGAAAGAGGGGAGATTTAGATTAGGTATTCCGAAGAAATTCTTCCCTCAGAGGGCGGTGAGGCCCAGGCCCAGGCTGCCCCGAGGAGCTGTGGCTGCCCCATCCCTGGCAGTGCCCAAGGCCAGGCTGGATGGGGCTGGGGGCAGCCTGGGCTGCTGGGAGGTGTCTAGACCTGAGGGGATTGGCACTAAATGGTCTTTTGGGTCCTTTCCAACCCAAGCCATTCCATGATTCTATTATTCTATTTAAAAGAACATTAACGTTAGCATTGGGGATTGAACCAGATGATCTTTCAAGGTCCCTTCCAATCCCGAACATTCTGTGATCCTGTGTGATTACGCATTAAGACTACCAAGGGAATACATAATGAAAAAATATATTTGCTCATGGGTAATGAATCCTCCTGTGCCCAGTGTACAGTGAAGAGAGTGCAATGTGAATTATTTTTATTTTAAATATGCAGGCAGTTTATTTGAACATTTAGTTTCAGAAAGTATTATTTCCCGTAGAAAACATCATAGCTTATATGGAAAAGACAAAAGGCCTACCTGTAATCTCAATTATACAGGTACAGTAGGGAGTTGTGACTCCACAACTGTGTTCCACAGTTGTTGCTGGTTGTTGCATACCGATCTGAAAGCACAAACAACCTGCTCACTGAGCTTTGGTTAGTTTAAATCTATCTGCAGTAACTCCGGCTCACGTTGTGGCTGGTAGTGGAGCTGTTGTAATCCAAGAATATTTCTTCAGAGGATCAGGAGTCTTGATCTTGTTCGTGACTCTGCTGCTGGCTGTTTTTGACAAATCACCAGCCCACCTGTTCTTTGGTTTGTCTTTCAATCTATTATTGTATACTCTTAAGGAAAACAGGATTTTAGCCCATTCTGGCTGAAGCATCAAATAGTTGTTCACTCTGTTTATTTTCAATTAATAAGAGTATACAATAGGTTTTATGTTTTTCTTTCCTCATACATTTTAATGATTTAATGGTATGTGCTTCATGCAACACCACATGGACAAAGAAATGTTTTTATGCTTCTTGATCTACACAAACTTTTTTTTTTTCTGACCGTAACCTGATCTAACAGAAAGACCAACAGTTTCTTCTGACTCCAAACAGACAAAATAGCTGAGCAAAAGCTGTAAGAACTGTTTCCAAGACAAAATGTGAACACATAAAAAGAAATAAGACTTGTTAATCACAAAGGAGAATTTGTTTTTCCCACTCAAAAGGAGGTATATATTTCCTAATGATGAGAGGAAAAAAGTCTTCCAGATTGTTGGTCTTTATTTTCCATAAATAACTTGGAAGGAGGACAATACTGCAGCTGAAGAGGTAATGATGCATGTTTGAGAAGTATAATATAAACAACAAAGTTGTGTTTGGAAAGAAACCATAGGCTAGTGAGTATTAACTCACTTCAAGCAGCAAAGTTATTATTGAGGCACAAGATGCAGATAAATTACCCTATGTGATGCACCGTGTTACCACCACCTGCATATATCTGCGTTATATCAGTTTATTGCTGCCCTATTCCACCACACGCTTCAGTGACATTCAGCAAGTTCCTGCCTTCATTTTATGTACGTCCCACCTGGAATGGGAAAAAAGATTTCTGATTTCTGTCCTGTTCTCTGATTCTTAATTCTTAATGCTCAGTTTCCACGTTTAATATCTACTGAGCATTGAGGTGAATTTTTCATGGAATTATTTACTTAAAATCCAAGATCTACTTCATTAGTAGTAATAAGTAGTTCAGATCCAATCACTATGTGTATGAAGTTTGCTTTTTGCCTATGCAATTCATTTTGTATTATCAAGATTGAATATAATTTTCTGTTTATCACCCAACAAGAATCTTAAAATCCCTTTGCAAATTTTGTAGTCAGCTTGTATAATGTTGATGATGACAACTGACAATTTCTTCTCCACATCAGTTTTTATAATGAGTTTCTGGATAACAGTGAAATCCTATTTTCAGAATACCTGTGAGGCATATACATCTGCTTGTCATAAAGTCTTCTAACTTTTTCTCTTCCTTAAAAACAATATATATATATTTTTTTTCTTGTTATTTCTGAATAATTTTCTTGCTATAGAGATGTACCATCTTCATCATGGTACACAGTTTTCATGGCCTAATTGTTAAAATTTAATTTATATCTTAAAATATGTTTAGTTTGTGTTTTAAAATAACAGATTAGGAACTTTTTATGATGTACCCCAGAAATAAAAGTTCAGAGGGGAACACTTAGAGAGAGGAAGTATTAGAGCAATCAGAACAGGAAAGGAGTTTACAGAAAAGGACTTACAGATCTTGGTTTGTCTCAGTCTAAAACCAAGATTAGTAGGAGAATGGAGCTGTTCTTTTTAAATTTGACTTGAAATAAGAAATAGCAGTTCAAGATATTTTTTATATTACATTAAATCTTTATATTATATTAAATCTTGATATTTTCAGGAAATTATTTATGTTATACATTCCTTGCAATGAAAAGGAACGGAGATCAGAGGTATAAATCCTTTTTCTCTTCTATGTCCTATATTCTCAAGCATTTCATTTTTTGTGGGGGGGAGAAGGGGGAGCATGGGCGGGAGCTAAGATATTCTCCAGATGACACAAGAACAACAACGAGGGAGTCCAAGGACATATGCTGTAAAGCAGATCAAACTAGTTTACAAGAGCTTTCTGTCTCTGAAATGCTTGGAAATGGCACACGGAAAATATCGATAGGCACAAGTTCTGTTAGCTTGGATCAAAACTGAACCCTGTGCAATAAACTTCAGTGTGGAGACTCAATGGTTTGTGTCTGCATCAGAGCTTATAGTAAATGTTAATCTTGGTTGTCTTGTTTTTTTTTCTCTTCTAACCTTCCTTTTCTCACTTGCATATGTGTAAATTCCTGCTCTGAAATGTAAGAATGACAATGATGTTCATCTGTCACACAGGCTGGTTGTGTGATAAAGATTAATTCTACTTGTAAAACTAGGGCACCTAACTTCTGATTCAAGGGTCCTACAGAAATATCAAGTAGTATTCCCAAAAAATGATTCATACCAGTAGACTGGATCACTTTCTCTGGAAGTAATTTGCTATATTTTTCAATAGCCAAAGGAGACAACTCAGATATTGCACATATTTGTGTGGTGAAAGTTTAAGAATTATTTCTTGTTCCCCATTTATTTTGAGAATACAGCTTACTACTTTTTAAGACATCTCCTGCCTGACATCCCCCAAAAGTGTATTCAAATTTTAGTAAATAATTTCTTAGGGCAGTCTTTTCTCTCTTTTAAACAACTTTTTTTCTTGTTTTTTTTTTTTTTTTTTTTTTTTCTCCCGAAGTAAAGGACACAATCCCTGAAAATTAAGCCATTTTAATGGTATAAGAAATTGTGTAGCAATGCCAGTGAGTGTCAGATTACAAACTTAAATATGAATGTTTAACATTAAAGGGAAATTGAATCAGAGAAAGTGTGGTTGTGTGTGTGTGTGTGTGTGTACAGATAACCATTGGTTTTACTATAAAAACAGTGTATGCAAATTGAACAGTAATCCTCTTGCACTGTTTTCACTCATACTGTTGTAGGATGTCTTCTTTTACTGAACACATAGCTGTTTTTTGTGTGTGAAGATATCATATTAAAGACCCATTGTGAAGTAAGAAGATTCTTGCTCTGTGTCTCACAAAGGGCATCAGGAATCCTACAATGGTGATGGCTGGAAACTGCAGTTATGTGTAGAAGAGGATGCAGATTTTCTGGATGAAATTAAAGATGATCAGCATTACTAAAAATTGTTGCAAAGTGCAGGAGGAGGTAGAAGGTGGTTCTCTTCAGGGAAACTCTAAGACTTGGAAACAATAAATGACAGATGGTGGAAAAGAAATTGTAATAAGCTATGCATCTGTGACTGTCTTCAGCAACTACTTAGAATATACTGAAATGAGAAGAAATAGTCTTGCTGGTTGCAAAGGGTAAGTTAGCTGATGAGAATTTCTTAATTGATAATACCTGCAAGAAAGCTAACTATGTGAGAAGCACTAATAAAAGGCACAAAGACACAATCCAACAAGCATCTTGCCACTTGTTTAAAGATGACACAGTCTTTGAAAATGAACTTTAAGAAGTTCAAGCAAAGTATTGTAGAATATTCTTATTTTTATTTATTTATTTATTTATTTAGCCCAGGCAGATGAATGACTAAGGAAACACAAGTGTAATGAAGACTTTCAGAAAAGTGCAGGTAGGAACTGGGAAGGTTTTAAAGGCTAGAACTGCCAGGGACGTTCATCCAAAAGTAGCTCAGCCTTTCCTTTTACTAACAATCATAGCACTGAATACTGGCTTCTCAGTCTTTTCTGTCATCACAGATTTCTAAGAAAATTTTAAGAGTTTAGTATTACTTGGGAACAATCAAGAGCAGGCATAAAGACAGCTGCTAACTGTTTACTACTGGAAGTTATTGCTTAGTACTTGTGCCACCGCCACAGCATACTTTTCCTGTTTTCCCATTTTTTTTTGTATTCCAATTTCCATTCATCACCCTCTTGATCACAAGCCCTTTTCATTTCCTCCCATCAACTAACTCATAAGCATACATTTTTATGCATTTATATGATGTTGTGGAAACTAGCCTAAGAGAAACAACAATAAGCAAGCAATAAATAAGACTACAAGCCTAGAGGTATCTAGGATACCTCTAAAGTGCATATATAATAGTATTCTTGCAGTTGCATATATTTTGAAAAGTATCTATTTTCTAAGTTCTGTTTAAAGTAACTTCCAGGCCTTCCTGTAACTGACCTTTTTTGGTTTATGCTGTATCATCCCAGCTGACGTTATTAGATTGGAGATCTGTGGTTGGTTTTGAACAGTTTTTCTTCCTCAAAACATATTTTAATATTCCAAAAAGTAGAACTATTGAATTGCAACTAAACATTGGAGTTTTACAGAAACACAAAGATTCAGTGAACATAAAAAAATATTTTATTTTGTTAAAGAATGTGATTTCTTATTTTTTTGGTCAGTTTCTTAATAGGAAGAAGCTGAAAGACTTTGAAATTTACGACTAAAGGAAACAAACTAGCAGACAAACAAAAACAAACCAAACGATTTATACTACAGAATATCTACATTTAAATTTCTTAGCTTTTAGTTATTCTAAATGACTATAAGCAAGTTGTATGTACTTATGAACCTGATATCTCATATTTTTCTAATCTGACTTGGAAAGCTGAATAGGGTTCAGACCTTGCTCTGATACAGTAAACTCTTCAACTAGTGCAGTAAAAAACAGAAAGGAGTTTTGAATCAGAGATCTCTTTTCTAACTAGCCAGCTCTGGCTATAAACCATAAACCGAAACTGACAGCAGTTTAATGAATGCTTCTGTCTCCTAGTTGTCATGCCTCTGCACTGTCCATGCTGCTATCTTTGTTCAGAGGAGCATGTTGATGTAGCAGGCTGCTCTGGCTATGACCTCCTGAACTGACATGCCTTGAAAAGGTACATGGGACTTTGCCATTGCTCTTGACTTCAATAGAAATTAGATGCTTGGACCTAGAAGGGAACTCTGTGGAATCTAATTTTGGGGAATATGGAATCCAGAAATTGTAACCTGGACAACTGGGATTCCCATGCAAGACCTAGGGAAAGTTGAGCAGCCCCAAGGAGATCCACAGAAACCAGGATGGTTCACAGGGTGCAGCCTAACGTCAATCGATTAAGGAAGGGGAAAGTTAGAGAGAGATGATATGGAAAGGCAAAAAGATAATTTCTACAGCACGAATATTAATGGAGAAACTTTGGATATCAGAACTCCCAGTGAAGAGTGGTGCTGCATGCCCTCTAAAAATACTTTCCATTTCCTTCTCTGAGTAGTGTCCAGATACCTAGATAATGAAAGGGTATTTTTTTAAAAAATGTGTTTATACTCATGGTGCACTGATGGGGAAATATGTTTTATCATTTGCACTAGTTCAAACAAAAAGCCATTGACAGAGGCAACATATTCATATATGAATACAAATTCATAATTTTTGCAGCCTTTGTCTGGTGTCTTCAACACTTGTCCATCATTCCAAAGAGCTTCCCATGTATTCATATTTAAAATGATAAATTTATTTCTCTACATTCATACATTGGTGAGCAAACACCAGCTTAGCTCTTTTGGAATTAAGAAACGTTTAATATATATTGATTTGTTGTGGTATAATCATATAAAATAGACTTAACACTGAGAAAGAGTTTTAAATTAGTTACAAGCAAAGTGAAATAATTTAGAATCGTTAAGAATAACTGCATCTGGCAACTTCACCACAGGACTTCTGATGAAGCATGCTCTTTCTGACTGATAAATTTTTTTTTTTTTTTTTCTTAGTGTGAAACCTCAGGTGGTGGACTATGATTGTAATTGAATATATAATAAAAATTAAAACATCACACAAAGTTGTTTAGAGTGGAGAAAGAGAAGCATATTTCGAGTATTGCAAACAAATTCTCTGTTAAGAGAAAGGATGAAATCAATGTGACACAAACTTTTGATGTAAAGTGTCAGAAGACTTTGTGTCCTGGTTAGTAGTTCTACATTTTCTAGATAGAACATACAGTCTGAAATACAGAAAGTGGTTTTGTTTTCCGTGTTTTTTTTTCTTTCCTGTAGTTAGATTTGACAGTGACGTCTCAGCCCCTCTAGGGACTTCAACCAATGTTTATTACAGTGAATACCTCTAGTTAATATGACCATGGGTAGACCTGATAGCTTTCTCTGCTGTTAGAGAAAGGAAAACCACTGAAACTTGTCATTACTTTGAAGTTCATTATCCACTAGCAGAAGCATTTCTGCACCATAATATATTGTCCTTTTGAGTAACATCCTGTTGCTTGTATAGCCCTTGGTATTTTGGCTCAGAATTGAACTCTAACCCTTTGGATATGTTTGGTCAAATTTTCATCCAGCATTTTACTTATGTATTTAAAAACTGCAAATGGGTATTTCAAACCTTTTTTTTTTTTTTTTTTTAAATTCAGCTTGTATTCGTTTTAATAAACAGATAGCTTTAGAACACCAGAGGCATTTTGCTTTACCTTCTGCCTCATTGTCTTCTCGAGGTATATACAGATTTGCAATACAGCATGATTTGTCGTGTCTTACTGCTTAATTAACCTTTAGTGTGGTGGCATTTCCCAGATTGCCTGCAGAATTATTTTAGAAGAATGTGTTTGTGGAGATAGGCAATGTCAAATATAGCAGCTTTCTACTTAAAATATTGTTATTTGCTGGCACTAAGGACATTATTCTTTTGAACAAAGGCTGTCGAGACTCTCAGATCCAAACTTTGCTGCCTGCTTACTTTAAAGCCCAGTTTTGAGCATACAAAATCAATGCAAGTCTTGTTTTTCTTTATGTGGAGAAATTTTTGAAACATAAAACCAGACTTACCCCTGGGAAACAGCAAAACAGCTCTCAGTGTTTGCTTATCTATTTTGTACTTAATAAGTGCCTGTTTACTTAGTGGGAGTAACTATCACTATTCTGTACTATGAAGTATTAAAGTTCCCCTAATGACAGAGAATTTGAAGTTCCCTTTACTATTCTTGCAGTGATTAGAAAAGTTTAATAAAAAGAAATAAAAAATTGAAAAGTTTCTTAATCCTCCTCTGTGAGAAAAGATTATTTCACTTATTAAAACAGAAAAGATTGAAAGCCACATAGACTAAGATGTGATCTAGTCCCACAATTTTTAAAAGAAAGAAAGAAAAAAAGCAGAAGTTAGGATGATTTTTAAAATACTTTTTTTTTTAATTTTCTTTTTTTTTTTTTTTTTTGTGTTCCTGAATATTTAGGATGTCTGCTTAGTTACTGTGGCCTCAATCATCTTAAAGTCTTTTTAACCTTTGACTGTTCCTAATTTTTCCACCTATAATCTGGAATGCAAAAAGGGATGTTCTTTGTCCTTCTGAACCCCAAATATCTGCAAAAGCAGAGGGTAAAAATTCATTGAAATAGATTCATGGGAACAATGGGCAGAGAAGAAAAAATATAATCTAGTTTTGCCTTTGAAACTTTTGAAGTAAACAGGCAATCAGAAACAGATATGTTGAAAATATCCTGGAAATATACTCAAGAAATAACACCCATTTAGGTATTCCCATGAAACAGTGTTTTGATAGGACTAGCAATAATTTAATCCCCTTTAAAGTGAAAGCTGCCTGATTTAAGCAATGCAAAACACAAAGCAATGGTTCACAGATTTTCAGCTTAAAATAGATTATATGTGCCATATTATGTGTCTAATTTTTAGAATAAAGAAAAATGAAGCTGAGTGAAAGAAATTTTCAATAAAATAAGAAATGCTTATGAAATTATCAATAACAGTAAGAAAAGCACATAGACATATTTACTAGAGATAATATATAAAGGGAAGAGTTAATTGTAAACCTGTTATAAAGCTTAAAATGGTATGAAAACCATACAAATAATAATCTCTAGTGAAAAGCAGTTATGAGAAATAAAATGATTAGGTGAGAGATAAGCAATAAGGATTTAATAAAAGTAAAACCATTAAATCTTCATAACATGAAGATACTTAGAATCAAGGTAAAGAGGGTTAGGATTATTTATTTCAGTACTTGTAAGAAGACAAAAATTGGTAAAATTGTAATGCTTGATTTATAAACTCGAAGTCAATTTTTTAAGGATTATGAATTTTATAGTACTTGAAGTGTTTACATTCTTATACATGTACGTAAAAATATGATTTTTTTAAAGATGCTTGCAAAATTTTTGCAAGTTGTATCTCATATTTTTTCATATATTTTCCTTTTCAAATTAAACTGATAGCAATAAATAACATCTATGTAATCAGCATTTAGTTTTTTAAAATAAATCTTCATGGTTAAATGTTAAGTGATACATTGATATAAATCAATATGAATTAATATATAGTCTTACAGATTACTTAGAAATTATCACCATAGAAAATCCGTTGAAATAGTGGAATATGTATGCCATTTAATAGTGTCACCAAAATAATACTTTATGTTAATACTATAAATATTCTCTGTTTTTCACTTCTAGCATCATGTAAGGATAATATAAAGCCCTTCCTATAATACTGGATTTGAATAAAAAGCATTTTGCTCCATTCTGGGGGAAAATCAGTTCCTTTTTTCTGTTTGCCACAACTTTCCACCTACATTCTGCAGTTAATCAGGTGAGGACCCAAAAGTACATTCTGCAGTCAAAGCCCATCATTAGGGCAGAGGCAGCTTCACCTGACTTCAGTGAAAAGCATCTCTAAAGGGCTTTTCAACATCAAGCATCACTAATTGCACTCCTGTACATCAAGATCCCATTATGGTTAATTAGCACGTTACTACATGTATGTGCTTTGAATTGGGGCTGCTGTTCTCACACTTCAGCACATAAAGATTTCCAAGTTTTGACAACAGTTTCAAAAAAAGACTGAAGGAGAAGTAAGATGTGTTCTATGCTTATCTTGCTCATTTTTGCTGTTTGAAAAAGCAGGAATTATTTGTAATTTTCTAGTTCTAACTATTTCTAATTACTTCTGAGCACATCTGATTATGGTATCCTGTTTTGTAAAGGTCTTTTTCACCTCTTTTATTTTTAAGAATAGCATTGTACTTTCACACGGAAATTCTAAGATTTTTTTTTTTTTTCAAATTGCGCAACTGTATTTTCAAAGCCAAATTTTCTGAGAAACTTTTAAACTTGTCTTCTTTTCCAGCCTTTTTTTTTTTTCTTCTTCTTCATTATATAGAATATGGATGCCCTTTAATAGAAGAATCCTGTTTTTATTGTAGAGCCATTAGAGAAGTGTTGCAGACTAGTGCTATCACAACCCTCTTGTTCTTTATACTCACCTGTATAGTTAACAAAGCAACTGGTTATATGTACAGACTTGGAGATGAGAGGCTGGAGAGCAACCCAGTAGACAAGGGTCTGGGGGGTTTGCTTGACAGCAAGCTTAACGTGAGTCAACCTTGTGCCCTGACAGCCAGGAAGGCCAGCTGTACCCTGGGGTGCATCAGGAAAGGCATCGCTAGCCGGTCAGGGGAAGGGATTGTTCCGTGCTGCTCTGTGCTGGTGAGGCCTCACCTTGAGCACTGTGTGCAGTTTTGGGCACCGCAATATAAAAAAGACATGAAACTATTAGTTAGAGAATGTCCTAAAGAGGGCTTCAAAACGGTAAAGGGTCTAAAGGTCAAGACATATGAAGAGTGGCTAAGGTCCCTGGGTTTCTTCACCTGGAGAAAATGAGGCTGAGGGGAGGCCTCATGGCGGCCTGCAGCTCCCTCACGAGGGGAGCGGAGGGGCAGGCGCTGAGCTCTGCTCTCTGGGGACAGCGACAGGACCCGAGGGGACGGCATGGAGCTGGGACAGGGGAGGGTCAGGCTGGGTGTCAGGGAAAGGTTCTGCACCCAGAGGTGGTCGGGCACTGGGACAGGCTCCCCAGGCACGTGGTCAAGAAACGTTTGGACCATGCTCGCAGACACCTGGTCTGATTTTGGGTGGTCCTATATGGAGCCAGGAAGTTGGACTTGATGATGCTTGGGGGTCCCTTTCAATTCAGGATTTTCTATGATTCTGTGATTCTATATAGATATCTTCCTATCCCCTGCATCCACTCAGTGTGCATAAATATATTCCAGTTCAGACCTCAAGTGAAAGCAGGAAGCAGTAAGCTACCTTTGCCAAAATAGTTAAACATAGATAAGAGGAATCTGATGCTAAATCTACTTGGAAAATTAAGTACTATCAATAGATATATGTAAACCGAGAAGTTAAATTTGAATGCCCTTAGAAATCTCAGTTGTGCGGTAGCTAAGTGTTTTATGCTTTTATGACATAGTTAATCAAAGAGTATGTTTTTGGGGAAAACAAACAAACAAAAAAACAACAAAATAACTAAACAACAGCAACAACAAAGAATATACTGGTTTGGATTAACCTCCATTATAAGTTGCTACGTTCGTTTTCTTTAAACCTACAGTTATATTCTTTTAATGGGCATTTTTCTGAAAAACACATTTGCAAGAAATCTCACACCTATGCACACACACACATGCACATTCACATGTGCACAGATGAACTTCTCTCTGCCAACTTGTATTTTTTGAAGTGGATACATTTTGCCAATTAAACTGCCTTCTGACTTAAAAAAGGCTTTGTCCAAAATTGAGTCAACCTTCGTACCAATGAATACCCACGTAGGTGGGTCCATATATTCTATAACGTAGATGTTCTATAACGCATTGTACAGCATGCAAAGGTATCTTTACTTACTTAATGTGATATAAGTATGCTGTATACTGTTTGAGGTGTCTGTATATGATAAGGATACCAGTAGATTATGATTGGTGAAGAAATTATTCAAAAAAATTAACAAGTCCGTCACTAGAGAAAGAAAAAAACACTACATATTCAGTTTTTGATCAATCACAGTGAGAACGCTGTATCAGCCATGGGGCAAAAACAGTATTTTTAGAAGATTTTTTGTGATCTATCACTTTATGCTTTGATAACAATATACTACTGCTATTCAACAATCAAATGTAACTTTATTGTTGTCTGTTGCACAAAAATTTGCATAGAACATATGAATCAGTGAATTCAATGTTTTCTGTTCATTACAGTTTAATTCATGACCTGGTAATGACCAGTGGAGGAATTAAAATGTAAAAGAGAATGATCCTCAAAAGTGTTCTCTAAGTAAGATATTAATTGAAGTTGACCAGAAAGTGTTTTTTTTTTTCTCATGCATTCCAGAACTTAACAGTAAGCTTGATTTTAAAATATTGTATAATACACAGATTTTTTTTATGATACAAGAAATTATTTGCTATGAAAATACTTACTTGAAATTGCTGTAAGTGTACAAAAATGATGGATGGTGATAATTTCAAACCATTCAGAAGTGACATTTAGATGGATGTATATCTTAATGTAGCAGAATTATTGTGGTCTGAGACTCTCACTAGAACAAACATTTTTCCTGTAAGATGTCCAAAAAGTCTTATTACCAACAAAAAATCTTAATATTTCAGGTTGGCCATTCAGGTGAAAGTATAGCTTCATGAACACATGTTTAGGATTTGGATATGAACACAATGATGAAAATAACTAGATAATACAGAAGTGGCAAAAACAGGTATGAAATGAAATTAAAAGGACTGGAGAGGGAAGGGAAGGGAAGGGAAGGGAAGGGAAGGGAAGGGAAGGGAAGGGAGGGGAGGGGAAGGGAAGGGAAGGGAAGGGAAGGGAAGGGAAGGGAAGGGAAGGGAAGGGAAGGGAAGGGAAGGGAAGGGAAGGGAAGGGAAGGGAAGGGAAGGGAAGGGAAGGGAAGGGAAGGGAAGGGAAGGGAAGGGAAGGGAAGGGAAGGGAAGGGAAGGGAAGGGAAGGGAAGGGAAGGGAAGGGAAGGGAAGGGAAGGGAAGGGAAGGGAAGGGAAGGGAAGGGAAGGGAAGGGAAGGGAAGGGAAGGGAAGGGAAGGGAAGGGAAGGGAAGGGAAGGGAAGGGAAGGGAAGGGAAGGGAAGGGAAGGGAAAAAAAAAGAATATAAAGACAAGATAACTTAATTCGCAGTATTGTGTTTTCCCTGCTTGCTTGTGGGATTGTGTTAATGCCACTGCTCTGATTGTTGGCCATTCCTGAATGGCACTGGAAGAAGGATCAGAGTAGACAAACCCCCACTGCTGCAAGTTCTCCAGATGTTGAGGCAGAACATTTCTTTAGAAGGGAAGCACAAGATTTCAGTCTTGTGGTGGATGGTTTAACACAATTTTAAACAACACTTATACTCTAAAGCGCACTTAGACTGTGCATTACTCCTGGGGTAATTTTCATAGCCATAGGTGCCCCAGTTGAAAGTGACTACAGTTTCTGTATTCTTGATCTCTTAATAACACATGCCATGACATCTGAAGTTGAGAAAATGGTGTACATCTAACCTCACCTTGTTAGCTAGCAAGTTATCAGAGCACAACCTCTTAGTGTCTTCAGAGTGAGACTTCCTGGCCACACAGAGGTACTTCACACTTTTGCAGACCTTTTACCAGGGATGTCCTCTCCACAAATTAAGCCTACTCTTTAGTTTCTTTTGGCATATACTATTTCAAGACAAAGCCATGTATTTCCAAAATAATTTTATGGGAAAGAAAAAAAATCCTACATTTTCCCCTGAACAGTACCAGATTTAGGTGTTCATTTGTACAGCACCCAGCCTCTATTAATGCTTTTGAAAGCCAGGATTTTTCCATACAAAAGGGGTTTTTTTTTTTTGCATCCTTTATCTTTCTGCTATACAACCAAATTGCTTTGAAAACTTTAATTTAATGAAAATTGTTCTGCTCTCATGTTTCATCAAGAGTTGTGTAAGACCATATAAATCATCAAATGGATTTGGAAACAGCAGTGCTTAGCACAAATACTTTTGAGTCCAATTCAAAGGAGAACAATAGTGTAACATTTCCCTGTTGGGAGACTAGGTACCTGTGTGCCTGAATTTAGAACTTGAATGTAAATATGAATTTCAGTCTGTACACTGACCTTTAAATGATTTCAATGGCTTAATAACATTTGTTCTTAGTTTACTCAAGAATGTCTGAAACTGTTTCATAAACTTTACCTACAAAACAAAAATAAATTTTAATGTAAGACATTTTAATATTGCTACCCTTTTATTTATCTATCATGATACATAAATTTGTTCTTTAATTGTGTTATAAATTACTTTTTCTAAATAAAGTCGTGTCTAGTTTGGCTAAGAAACTTATGTCTTAGTTTTCATGGTCAGCACTGTACATCTTATTACATTATTTCACTTTCTCTAGTATGAGTAAAAGAAAGAAAAACAATGTTTAACACCATCCATATGTTCGAGTTGATGCTTTGTAATTTTAAACAGTCTCCTGAGTCTTGTTTATAGCCTTTTTACAACTTATGCGCAGCTATGTGGATTATATGGATTTACATCTTCATTTTACAGCTGTTGACATTCTGAATGTTAGAGATATCTGGAGAGTCTGTAAGAGTGCTGTATTCTAACAGTGTGCTCTCCCTAGCATGCACACACTTTTATATATGCTTCTGTGTATATATATATATATATATATATGCACATACACATTTTTTTTTCTAATGAAACTAGTATCTTTATAAGGGATTTATTTTATTTTATATTATATTTTATTTTATATTTTTATTTTATTTTATATTATATTTTATTATATTTTTATTTTATATTATACTTTTATTATATTTTTATTTTATTTTATTTTATTTTGTTTTATTTTATTTTCATTTTATTTATCTCGTTGTTTATAAGTTCCCCAGATTTCAATGAAGATAAAAAAAAATAAATAAACCATCTGTCCTGATTCCTGTGCTTAGGCGTTTGCACAAACATGTTAGATTATTTAGTTCCACAACACATCGAATTACCTGATAATGAGTAAGTGCCTAATAATACAACCAACTCAATAATTCCAGTGCTTTGTGCATGGACTTCCATAGTACATATAAAGTTAATATGAAATTATTGATTCTTATTGAGAACAGGGCTGTGGTAGGTTATTTTTCAGAACAGTTTCATTGTGTATCCTGCTGTCTTGATGGTGAACATTTTATTTTTCAGAGTTGAATCATTATATTTGCATCTAATTTCCATTAAAAAAGCATCTGATTCCAGCTGAGTAAAAATTCTGTAACAAAGTCTTCATTAATTAGAACCATGTTTTACAGAAATACATGTACCAATTATTTTTGTCAACAATTTCTTTCTCTATATATATTTACAGTTTTATGGTAAAACACTATATTTGTGTCACTTTATTTTAACAGGGCATACAATGGTGGCTTAATAGATTGTCAAGTCATATGTTTTTAAGGGTGAATATTACTTCTGTCATATTCATTCAAAGCATGACCCAATGGCTGACTTTTTAAAGAAAGCAGAAGACTGTGAAGAATCTGTAGAGTAGGGTTTTGTAAACCATCCTGTTGACCAGACAAGCACTTTTTAATGTTTCTTAGGTACGTTAGCTTCAGTCATGATTAAGATAGGAGGAAGGAGCTATAGATCACAGCACATGCAGTTCCCATGCACACAGCACTGGGTACAGCATACATTTCCAGATACAACTTAGAGCATATTAAAGCTTTCATTAAATTTGGTTGGGCAATTACAGTCATTAGAACAGAGCCTCCACTGAAATATTCAGTTCGTTCTCTTCTCTGGCCACCACTTGCCCAATGCATTAACAGAGACAAAAGAAAAAAAAAATCTGAGTCATTTTTATAAAGGAGTAAAGAGATTTGAGTTTGGCTGAAATATATTGAAAGTGCCAGATTTGACGAAGTCTATGCTACTTGATCAACAGAATTGTGTAACTGGCTGTGTTTTCACAGCACTTTAAAATTCCAGACAGGAAGGCATGGAGGAGCAGGACTTTGAAAATGTGCAGCTGGGCTTGATTTTATAAGCATAATAGATTATGAGCTTCTAACATCTCAGACATTTCTTTGTGATCATATCTTCCCATCATTACTTTTTTCATGTTTCTTTAGAATGTATCAGAACAATGGCACAAAGTTTATCTGATGTTCAAAGCAGAACATATGGACTGCTCTATTATTTCTGTATGTGACCTGTATGCCTGGGGAAGCCAATACGTTCATAGCTGTGGTGTAACGTTATGCCCAGCCAGGCATTTCCTACTGATTCTCCCATACACTGAGTTAACATGCACCAAAGGTGAGAGCTCTGGAGATGCCTAACTCTGAGATATCAGTGGATTCCCTTTGTGGTCACTGAGCATTTCTGCAGGGTGAAGTCTACCATCTGTTGTAGATGTCAGTGAAACAAATGAATGGTATCCTAAAGGTGTTTATATTGCACAGACCTCTCAGGCTGCAGGGTGAAACAGATATTTGAAGAGATTTACAATTGCTAAATATCAGCATCTATGGCTTTAATATAAAGAAACAGACCCTGAACAACATTTTTTATTTGGCCTATCTAATGCTTTGGGCTGTGTTCTTAAGTACAGGCACTTTGTTGGCATAGTGGCACATAACTGTGCAGCAGTTTGGACTGCTGTTTTTAGCTAGGAAGCACCAAGGGCTGGGGCCGTCGGCACAGATCTGCAGTGTCTGAGCACAACACACAGAGCCAGGTGCAAGTTAGAAGGTCCATCAGCAGTCCCAGATGAGGCAAGGTGGTGAACCAGGCCTGAAGGTCATGCATGGGTTCTGGCCAGGAGCTCAAGTAACCAGGCCTAGAGACAGAACTGGAGAGGTGGTTACATGATGGACCCAAAGCTCCATCCAGGAGACAGGCATGTACAATACAGGGAAAGTCAGTAATGCTTCTGTTCAAGTGTAATTCAATGACCATCCGCAGGTGTCCTGTTGCTTCAGTCTGTAGAAGTTGCAGGACTATTTACCTGAGATGTCCTGACCACGGTACAGATGTGTGACTGCCCCACCATTTGGGGAGAGTGCTACTTCGTTCTTTAACAGTCAGGAGGATCTCTGCAGTGAAATGTAATCGTAGGGACTGCGCTTTGGTGACAGGTTTTAAGGTTAACTTTATAAATAAATGTCAAAATGGGTGTATCCTGAGAAACTGAAAATCTTGTGTTAATTTGTAAACTAGCAGAGGTGCTGACAGACTTTAAATGTCTTGTGAAAGCCAGCAGACATCCTGCATGCTCATCTGACTGCTGATTAAATGAGTTGTGCAACAATATATTTAATAACAACAAAATAAATCAGGTAAATTTTTAACCCTTATTTATTTATTTATTTATTTGTTAGGATATTTGCTTCAAGGACTGTTGAAAACAGAAAAAAATCCAAGAAATAAGCAAACCTCCAGCAAACTTGATGCACATATAAATAGTATCTAAATAGGTCTAAAAGATTTTAAAGGTTTACTTACATATTTGCTTGAGAACTGATGCAAGGACCTTACTGACTTGTAAAAGCCTCCCTGCTGCTGCTTGCTAATTAGTTATAAGGCACCAAAGATGATTCATTATTTTACAGCTGCCTAACATTGGAGAGTACTATATATAAAACCTGGTTATATTCTCATAATATGGTTGAATTTTCTGCTCAATTTTAAATCTTCTGACAAATCAGTATATTTAAACCATTTAACCCAAGTACATATAGTAGTCTATCAGGTAAAGAAGATATATTAAACTTATTTTTCTTTTGAACTTGCCTATCAAAGAAGCTTGCGTACCCTTTAATGTGTACTGAGGAAATGTATAGCATTTGCCTGTATAAATCAGAAACAGGGTATAGAGCTGTCTTATGTTTATGCTCCCAAAAGCTAAAAATTACCAAGCTGGGTATGCATAATCTCCACTGGATATTAAAGAAGCAATGAAATGAAAGGGAGGTGAAGTCTGCTACAGAATGGTGGTGTTTTTTTGTTTCTTTCCTTTTTTTTTTTTTTTTGGTTTGTTTGTTTTGTTTTTCCCCTGTTGTAAAGTGAAGAGACAAAGGAAGAGAATAAAAAAGACTTACATGTTTTTCCTTGTATGACATCAGTAGCTGCAGGTTATCTTTGAGGAAAGTTCCGTACACATTAGTAAACAAATCTTATATTCTCTGTTAATAAATACATAAATAAATCATTGCTTCAGCTTTTGGTACATGAAAGAGGTGTCAAAGAACTACTTTGGTAATTTTGTGCTAGATAATATTCCCTCATCTCAGAAGTTTGTGACACCCTTTGGCTGCTGTCACTGAAATAGCAATAACACTCCTAATGATCAGATGTCAGCTTCTGCTCTTGTGTATGTATGTTGTGAACACGTGCACTTATTTAAGTTTAGACTTGCAGGAGACAGAGACTGTACAGAGGCAGTTCATGCTGAGGATATGCAGGTGTATTGAGATTATAATCGTTTAAGGGGATTTCATAATGATGGGCAATGGCCAGGACAAAGAGTGTCCCTCTTCCAGGTGAATTACAGGGCTGCAGTACAGCTTGTTTTTATTTGAATCATAGAATGGTTTGGGTTGGAAGGGACCTTAAAGCCCACCCAGCGCCACCCCCTGCCATGGGCAGGGACACCTCCCAGCAGCCCAGGCTGCCCCCAGCCCCATCCAGTCTGGCCTTGGGCACTGCCAGGGATGGGGCAGCCACAGCTTCTCCGGGCAGCCTGGGCCTGGGCCTGGGCCTCACTGCCCTCAGAGGGAAGAATTTCTTCCGAATATCTAATCAAAATCTGCCCTTGTTTAGTTTAAAATTGTAACTCCTTGTCCTATCCCTACACTAACTGACAAAGAGTCCCTACAGCTTTTATGTAGCCCCCTTTAGGAAGGCAGCTATAAGGTCTCCCCAGAGGCTGAACAGCCCCAACTCCCTCAGACTGTCTCCATAGGAGAGGTGCTCCAGCCCTCTGGTCATCCTCGTGGTCTCCTCTGGATTCACTCTGGCAGGTCCCCGTCCTTGTGCTGAACTCAGACCTGAACTCAGGTGGAGTCTCACAAGAGCAAAGCAAAGGGGAAAAATCCCCTCTCTTGCCCTGCTGCCCACACTGCTGTTGGTTCAGTCCATGATATGGTTGACTTGCTGGTCTGCAAGCATACATTGCCGGCTCATGTTGAGCTTCTTGTCAACCAACACCCCTAGGCCCTTCACTGCAGGGCTGCTCCCAAGCTACTCATCACTCAGCCTGTATTTGGGCTTGGGATTGCCCTGGCCCAGGTTCAGGACCTTTCACATGGCCTTGTTGAACTCCATGAGGTTCTCACAGGCCCACCTATCAGGCCTGCCCAGGTCCCTCTGGATGGCATCCCTCCCCTCCAGCGTGTTGGCTGCACCACACAGATCGGTGCCATCAGCAGACTTGCTGAGTGTGCACTCAACCCCACTGTCCATGTCACTGACAGAGATGTTAAGCAGCACTGGTTCCAGTACCAGTCCCTTAGGAACACCATTTGTTACTGATCTCCACTTGAATATTGAGCTCTTGACCACAACTCTTTAAGGATGACCATCCAGCCAATTCCTCACCTACTGAGTGGTGGTGGGTCCTCTCTTGGTTTCATAACACTTTGATTTTTGGCCTCAGGTTGTCTTTGCTCGAAGGAGTGGGAGAGAATGCACCCACCCTCGTTGAATCATAATTAAAAATAAATAAAAGGATGTGCCTTAATGTCTCTCCCAATGATTTGATAGGCTTGAATTTCAGGTCTGAAAAGCACTTGAGAAGGGTATTGAATTTGTTTGACACTTTTGTGGGGCTTCTTCAGCAGCTATCTATGATGCAAAGGAGTGGTGGCAGTTTCTCGCACTGTTTCCAAATGGACACATATCTGCTGTGTCTTCTCTCTTTGGTAATGAAATGACTGTCCTCCTATGTGCTTAGGCAGAGGTCTGGGATGCCAAAGTTCAAGGTGTCTGTTCTGCATTGAAGATGTCAGTTAATTCAGCAGCTGCACTTCGCAAGCTGTTCTGCAAAGCACACATTCCCACCTGGTAACCTTGGTTCTCTGAGATTTCCTCACTAAAAGTCCAAGATGCAATTTAGGTGTACAAGTATATTAGGAAGAACTTCTTTACTGAAAGGGTTGTTAGGCATTGGAATAGGCTGCCCAGGGAAGTGGTTGAGTCATCACCCCTGGAGGTCTTTCAAAGACGTTTAGATATAGGGCTTAGAGATATGGTTTAGCGGAGGACTTGTTAGTGTTAGGTCAGAAGCTGGAGTAGGTGATCTTGGAGGTCTCTTCCAACCTAGATGATTCTGTGATTCTGTGAAGCAGATTTTCTGAATATCTACATAGCTTCTTTCCATGGTGTAACTACCAGGATGGGGCTCTAACCTAATTTGCTTTTAAAAAATATTAGGCTTATTTAGGCTGAAAAATGATTCTGCTGGTGTGAGTTTGGTTTTATTCCCTCAGCCCGAAAGGATTTCTTTTATTTGTGATGCCAGAAGGCTCCACAAAATAAAATAGCTCTTCACAAGTTATTCTCCTCTCCTACGTTATAATGGCATAGTAGTTAGGACAACCATATTCTTATTATGCTTTCTGTTGCTCTTGTGAAAAAACTTATATGACTGTAGATTCCAAGAGTGATAATGTAATAATGGGGTCTTCATTCCAAAATCACACTTGCCATTTGCAACATAAATAATTCTGTGGTTTTAATATTTCAGTCACATATACCTAGTAGAAAATAGAGAGTGGAAGAAAGTTAAAAATAGCTCTTGGCAAAGCTTGAACAGATTTGTGTCTTACTATTCAAATCATGACTATGTAATATATTCACAGATGGGAATGAACACTGATATACAGCAAGAAATGTTTGTCCTTTGGTTACAGGACAATGCTTATACAGCCAAGTAATTGAATGAACATCACAGATGTGGGATTTGTCAGGGCAGGGTAATAATCAGAACCAAATCTTACAAAGTAATGGAGAGCCCATTGGCCCAGAACATAAATAAATAGAATAATAAGTCCAACTTTCATGTTTGCTGATTTAGTTATAAATGCTCTGGTGAATAAATTCTGAACACTTTATGGACGTTGAAACAACAAAGGAGAAGCTAGCTTTTGTGCATTAAATTTTATTCTCTTTAACAAGTGTCCCAAAACAGGTAACTGAAATAAGAAGATGGAACCATCCAGTCTGGCTAAAGGGCATAGAAAAATTCAGCACCTTCATCTTGACTGTATCCAAGTACATGTAAATTGGATAACCTCTTATTCTTGAACTCCTAAAACTGTAATCAGAATGTGGACAGTGTTCTTTCATAAACACAAGAGAAACATAAAGACAGAATATGTCTAATTAAGAAAAGCTAAATACAGGGCCAAATACTACTTGTATTGAAGTCACTAAGAATTTCATCATATAAGTTTGCAAACTGGGCAAGTTTGAAGATGAAATAGTGTGAAAGTACTGGCCTGTTCAATGTTGCCTTTATTTTTAATATTTCTAACCATTCCCTTCATCTGGGAGAATAACCACAAAAAAAAAAAAGCCTCAAGGCACTACTTTGCTGACATACATCTAGAGTAACAATAGAATAACATATGACTTGTAAAAGTAGAATAACTTGAAAGGGAGGGAGGGAGGGAGGGAGGGAGGGAGGGAGGGAAGGAGGGAAGTGTAGCAGAACTGCCACCTTGTACTTCCAGAGGGCAGACTTTGGCCTGTTAAGGTGACTGGTTGGCAGAGTCTCTTGGGAGGCAATCCTGAAGGGCAAAGGAGTCCAGCAAGGCTGGTCACTCTTCAAAACATAAATCTTCAAGGTGGAAGAGCAGGCTGTCCCCACGTATTAAAAGATGAGCTGTTGTAGAGGTCTGTCCTTGCTGAGCAGAGAGCCTTGACTGGAAGTTAGGAAGAAAAAGAGAGTTCGTGACCTTTGGAAGAAGAGACAGGCCACTCAGGAGGAATACAAAGATGTTGTAAGGTTGTGTAGGGAGAAAATTGGAAGCGGCAAAGCCATGGTGGATACAGTTGTTACAGATAATTTAAAAAATGCTTCTGTGAATACATTGCTGCTACACTGGGGTGACAGGAGGAGTCCCCGAGGGCCACCATGCACCTCTAACATTTGTGCAAATAGACTGAGGGGTGAAAATAAGAGTGTGTAAGCAATTAGAGGTGGCTAATTTCTTATCCTAGGAGTGAGCTTCTCTAGCTGAGTACTTGGTGAAGACAGACATGGAGACGGCTCAGGTACTCAACAACTTCTTTGCCTCCGTCTGCACTGGTAGGCAGGCTTCCCAAGTCTTTCATTTCCCTGAACCCGTAGATGGAGGCTGGGGGAGCAAAGTCCCACCCACTGTAAGCGAAGAGCAGGTTCGAGACCACCTGATGAATCTAAACAACAGGTACAGGTCTGTGGGACCTGATGACACGAATCCCAGGGTGCGGAGGGAACTGGCTGATGTAGTGGCCAAGCCTCTCTCCATCGTAGTTGAAAAGTCCTGGCAGTCGGGCAATGTCCCTGGTGAGTGGAGAAAGGGAAACATCACGCTGCTTTTTAAAAAGGGATGAGAAAGTCAGGTCATTTAGAAAGCAGAGGAACTCCTACTCAGACTGGAAAGGGAGAAGAAGATGTGATAGGCTACTCCAAAGTGGCTGGGCCATCAGAGGTACAGGAAGATGAAGAGGAAGATATCATAAGGGCATCAAGAACTACCCGAGGCCTATACCAGCCTGAGCCTAACTGGGAATGAATGGAAAAAGCACCCTATGGGCGCCATTCATGGGAGACCTAGACAGGTTGGGTCAATGGGCAGAGGCCAATGGGATGAGGTTCAACATGGCTAAGTGCCTGCCAGGTCCTGCACTTTGGCCACAACAACCCCACACAGTGCTACAGGCTTGGGGGAGAGTGGCTGGAAAGCTGTGAGGGGAAGAAGGACCTGGGGGTGCTGGTCGATGCTCACCTGAACATGAGCCAGCAGTGTGCCCAGGTGGCCAAGAAGGCCAATGGCATCCTGGCCTTTATCAGGAATAGTCCAGCCAGCAGGACCAGGGAGGTGATCATCCCCCTGTACTCAGCTCTGGTGAGGCCGCACCTCAAGTACTGTGTTCAGTTTTGGTCCCCTCAGTACAAGAAGGACATCGAGGCCCTGGAGTGTGTCCAGAGAAGGGCAACAAGGCTGTTGAAGGGCCTGGAACACAAGTCCTGTGAGGAGTGGCTGAGGGCTCTGGGGGTGTTTAGTCTGGGGAAGAGAAGGCTCGGGGGAGACCTTACTGCTCTCTACAGGTACATGAAAGGAAGGTGTGGGGAGCTGGGGGTTGGCCTCTTCTCGAAGATAGCTATGATAGGACTAGAGGGATTGGGCTCAAGTTGTGCCATGGGAGGTTTAGGTTGGAAATTAGGAGAAATTTCTTCTCAGAAGGAGTAGTTAGGCATTGGAACAAGTTGCCAAGGGAAGTGGTGGTGTCACCATCCCTGGGGGTGTTTAAGGAAAGGTTGGACGTGGTGCTTAGGGACACGGTTTAGTGGGTGACATTGGTAGTAGGGTGATGGTTGGACCAGATCATCTTGAAGCTCTTTTCCAACCCTAATGATTCTATGAATCTGTCATTACTGTCTTCTATAAGAAGTTCTTAACTTGGTTAGAATAAATTTGGATATTAGTTTTGATATTTCATCTTTCTGCAGAACATTATTATATTTTTGGCAGGGAAGAGAAAAAGTATCGGCATGTACTGTTCATATTATACCTGACACAACAGTACACACTAAAAAGTAATTGTGTATAATGATACAATAGAATGTTGAATCATATATTATTATCAGTAAAATAATCTCTAAAAATATAGAATAATCTCATGACATATATAGGTCCTGGTAATGACGATTCTTGAAATAATTTTCAGATTTCTTTAAAAGACAAGTAAAATACAACACACTACTTGAAATATAGTTTAGTGAAACAAATGTAAATTGTACTAGGAATGGAGGTGTAATCCAATGCTAAAAATTAAATCAAAATCAG
This sequence comes from Anser brachyrhynchus, assembly GCF_964034855.1. Classification (NCBI taxonomy): domain Eukaryota; kingdom Metazoa; phylum Chordata; class Aves; order Anseriformes; family Anatidae; genus Anser; species Anser brachyrhynchus. The sequence goes on along the minus strand of NC_137697.1, from coordinate 74,382,639 downwards.
AGGCAGAGGCAGTACTCTATTATGACCATAATGGGACCCAAGCTATTAACAATTTATTTAACTTATAAAGTGTAATAATAATTATCAATAAAACATTTCAGTCCCTCATGTTTCAAGATTTCAAATCTATTACCACAAAATTGCAAATGAAATATGAAGTGAATTGCAGAAAACATTTAATTCATATAGTGGGTTGAACAGTTTGCATTCAGCTTGCATAAGGTGAAGGTCTGCAAATAATGATAACGTATCAGTTAGAGGTTTGTGTGAAAACAAGACACAAATGTGTCACTGCAAAATCAGATAAAGCAATCTTAATTTCTGTGTAAAATAAAGGCTACAAACAAGTTCAGTCGAGTGAATTGCTCATATATATTCATCCTTTATAAATATGTAGAGTTTGTTATGAAGAATGTAAAGAGAATATTTTCTAACTAAACAAGAATGGAGTTTCCTTACCAACATAGGCCATTTAAGTCATCTATCAATGAATGACTCAATGTTGTTGAATGTATTAACAATCATAGCATGGGAAGTTGATCCTGTGCCACTTTCAACTTATTTTTTTCTAAAACAAACAAACAAACAAACAAAAGACTGATTTTTTTTCCACATAAATATGTCAAAAGAAGTGAATGTGAAAGTTAAAAATATAATTCTACAATGTTTGCTACTTTTGGTTTGACACAGACCAGATAGAATTGGAGATAACCAGAGCTAAAAGTATGAGTTTTACCACTTGATTTAAAGAGACAATATTGCCAGCTGAAACTCTGTATTCAGACTTTGAGATCAGCTTCAGCAGTATTAGGTTTTAATGGCAAGGAAAAGCTTATAATAACAAGATCAGAAGCATTAAATCTTACATTTGCAAAGGGAGTTAGATTACAAGTTCATCCTGACTATCTTGGAAAAAATTCATAAAACCAATGACAGCAAATGCCAAGCTATTTTAAACTTTAGACAAATTTCTTTGGAGATACTGGCAAATTTAATTGTTATTCTTTCATATATTTTGTTTGCAAATGAGATTCCACCAAGACAGTTAAAAAAGAATTTATCTGAAAGAATGATTAGTGGTATATTATTTCAAGTGGTGTTAATTTGTTTTTATTAGAATAATTTAATATTTTCAATATGCAGTAATGAAACTTATGCCTTTGGCAATGTCAGTGATTTCCATTCATTATCTTTAATATAACAATAAAATTGCAGATGTTATTAATGCAATGGAAATAAAGATGCTATGCAGATTAACTGAAAATAGTTACATACCACATAATTATTTTTCTTTTTAGTATATGCCTTTTAATACCACTGACAAGTCTACTTGAAAATCTTACTCCTGTCCCAGCATCAGAATTAGGGAAGGGAGAGTTAAGGTAGGACACACACATCTATTCAAATGGGGTCGTAAACAAAAGCCTAGACTTAGACCAGTTTACTTGTTTCTAAAGAAGATTTAATGTGGATTTTAACACTGGGGGGAGTGTTTTTTACCTACTGTTATTTATTTATTTTTTTAATATATAATTCCTTATGCAGACTGTTGTTAGCAAAGGTGTAAATAAAAGACTGCACTATAAGTAGCAATTTAATATTATTATATATTTTTATTGAAGAATTTTTATTTAAGAAGTGAATTGTAATGCTCTACCTTTCTTTACACTCTTATCTCTCCTATCCAGTCTTGGTCATGAAATGTAAGAAAAACAAAGCTTAAGAACATGAGAAAATGGCTGGTAGATCAAATCAAAGATTCATCTAATTCAGAATCTGTTGTCAGGGGTCATTCCTGTCCCAGGGAAAGAAAATATATAGAAATAAAATAAAATAAATAGAAAAAAAAAATAGAAAAAAAAATAAAAATGGTGATCTTTGCCCAGGTGGTTAAAAGACTTCCAGAGGTAAAAATTGCATCTCGGTCATGTTTACAGATGTTGATGAAAGTGCTTTTCATGAATGTGTCTAATCTGCTTTTAAAATCATTTTTCCCATTCACTTCTATTAGTTTAAGGAATAGTTGTAAGCATCGGGAAGGTGAGTAGAGGACAGAGGGTACTATTTCAGCTGTGCTTGCTCCGAAAGCATTAGCTGTAACATGATCTAAATTCTTGCAACTCAGATGATGAACTTCCACCTGAGATCTGATATGAACAATGTTTTTACGATTGAGAATTAAAGTAGTATAAATCTAAGGGTCTGGGGTGTGTTAAGAAGCACCTCCACCTCTTAAGGAATAAATAAATAAATAACTTTTTTTTTTTTTTCCAAAAATTTTATTCAGAAGTGTTAACTTAGAAGTGACAATTTACCTCCAAATTCTTTGAAGTCTTTTTTTTTTTTTTTCTTAATTTTAAAATGATTTTTGATAGCCTATAGATTCATGAAAAATTTAACAACCAGAATCACTAAACAAAGCAAGGTCTATTTATTCCTTATTGTCATTGTAAAGTATTGGGAATGTGTACATTAAAAAAGGTATAAAATAGTTTTGAGTTAGAGACTTCATAATAGGCAATTCAAAGTAAAAGCATGCATTTCTTACAGTCTTAAAGGTTCTTTATGTTTGGTCTGCTGGTTAGTTGTGGTTGGTTTGTCTTTGTCTTTGTCTTTTTTTTTTTTTTCTTTTTTTTATGATTTGGAGAGATGTAGGAAAAGACCTTTAAAAGTCAGTGAATAAAATATCACACAATAATGACACCACAGATAGATCGTAAACAACAAACATTCCACATAGCTAATCCAATAAATGAAATCCTGTGTCTTTTCTGGTCTCACTTGGAGATTGAGCCTCTGGCACGTGTACTTATAAGCTTGAAACAGTTTAATAGAGAAAAATAAAAGGTCTATCAGATTTATTCAGTATTTTGCTTTAATCCATCCATTTGCTTTTAATAACGATCTTGTGAAGCAGAATAGTTTTTAGTTTTTTTAAGCATTATCTGTAATCCACTTATATATTCCAGACACTGAAAACTTTCCTTGATAGTCCTGTATTTTATGGCCAGACACTAACTACTGCAACAATGTACGGATTATTATTTTAGGTGATGACAAGACAGAGTAATTATAGGCAATAGTTACACTTGCTGAATAAACAGTTTTACTTACTGGATACTCAAAACAGAATTAAGAGGCTCTCTCCACTATAATTCTTGTTGAAGATAAGTGGATATTGAAAGATATTACATGTGAAAATAGCAGTAGGTAGTATAGAATTGGTAAGTACTGCTGTTCAGTTGTTCCCCCAGCATTTTAGAAACTGTGATTCACAGAATCACAGAAACAGAGAACGGTTTGGATTGGAAGACACCTTAAAGATCATTTAATTCAAAGCCCCCTGCCATGGGCAGGGACATCTCCCACCAGCCCAGGTTGCTCAAAGCCCCACTGAACGTGGCCTTGAACAGGGAAGAAGCATCCATAGCTTCTTTTGACAACCTGTTCCACTGCCTCACCACCCTCATAGAATTTATTCCAAAGATCTAATAAAAATTTACCCTCTTTCAGTTTAAAATTGCAACTCCTACCCCTATACTCACTGACAAAGAGACCCTCCCCAAATTTTCTGTAGGCCCCCTTTAGGTACTAGAAGGCTCCTTGGCTCTTCCTTTTTCCACTTTTTAAATATGGGTGTTATGTTTCCTCTCTTCCACACAATGGGAATGTTACCTGACTGCCATGACTTCTCAGATATGATGGATAGTGGCTTAACAATTTCATCTGCCACTTCCCTCAGGACCTGTGGATGCACCTCATCAGGTCCCACGGTCCTGTGCACCTTCAGGTTCCTAATATGGTTTCAAACCTGATTTTCTCCAATACAGGGTGGTTCTTCATTCTCCCAGTCCCTGCCTTTGCCTTCTGGTACTTGGGCTATGTGGCTAGAGTTCTTGACAATGGAGACTGAGGCAAAAAAATTATTGAGTACCTCAGGCTTTTCCATATACTGAGTAACCAGGTCTCCTGTTTCTTTTCAGACAGGACCCACAACTTCCCTAGTCTTCTTTTTATCACCAATGTACCTACAGAAGCCTTTCCTGTTGCCCTTGACATCCCTGGCCAAATTTAATTCTAGTAGGGTTTTAGTTTTCTTAACCTGATCCCTGTCTGCTCAGACAAATTTTCTATATTCTTTCTAGGCTACCTGTGATTGCTTCCACCACCTGTAGACCTCCTTTTTCTGCTTGACTTTGCCCAGGAGCTACTTGTACATCCATGCAGGCCTCCTGGCATTTTTGGCTGACTTCCTCTTTGTTGGGATGCATTATTCCTGAGCTTGGAGGAGGTGATCCTTGAATATTAGCCAGCTTTCTTGGGCCCCTCTTCCCTCCAAGGTTTTATCCCACAGTAGTCTACTAAGCAGATCCCTGAGGAGGCCAAAGTCTGTTCTCCTGAAGTCCTGGACAGTGAGCTTCCTGTGTGCCCTCCTCACTGCCCTCAGGATCCTAAGCTGCACCATTTCATGGTTACTGCAATTCAGACTGTCCTTGAGCTTTACATTCCCCACCGGCCTTTCCTATTTATTAATTGCTATCCCACTCACTTATAAAATAAAGAACAAAGAAAAGAAACAACAACAACAACAAGGTCTCAGCCAGCATATCAGGATCTTTTGTTTGTCTGCAATTCTGTTTATCTTTACTGACATTGCAGTATTCTCAGCTGTGACCAGAGAGGTTTGATCTGTAATATTCTCTCATCTTCAACTAGGTATGTAGGAGGCATGATAGAAAAGAAAAACAACAACAGCAACAACAAAACACTAGCAAAAAGAGATCAAGTCTTTACTTACTTTACATTTTTAAGTCCCTTCGCCAGACTTAGAAACATAAATGTTGATAGTCTTGAAACAGGCTTATAACAGACCCAAATCTTTGAGATTGACAACTATATGTGTGTGTGTGTGTGTGTGTATACACACACACACTCATGCAACTGTTTGATTTTAGTCTTGCAAGGTGCTTTCTGGTAGTACTTTGCTTTATCCTGCTCTTGCAATGTGTTAAGTAATTCTTATTTCTCTCTGATGTCAATGTGTAATCCTTTCCCCATAGAAGATACAGGTTAAAGATTTAGAGTCACTCTTTGAAAGTAAAAATGTGTTGTGACACATTCAACAACTTTCAGGTTTTGACTCTGAGAAGAAGTGTCTGAAGTGTTTTTCTCCACTATTAACATTATAATATGAGCTGTTGCCACTGGGGAATATCTTAACTACAGTGTGGTTGTTATGTTGCTTGGAATATCTCATTGTTTTGTCAGTCCATGAAAAGGAAGTAATGTAACATATTACATTGACATTTATAAATAAGTCTAGACAGAGAAATAAACAAGCTGTGTGAGTCTAGCGTAGCCATCAAAATGTAGCTCCATAATAATAAAGTTCTCTTTAGATGGAGGCATAGATTTGCATACTATCACAAAGGCCAAAAAAAAATGTTTTTCTCAATATCAAATTATTGCAAGTTGGAAGAGGACTGATATTTTGTCTTGGCCTACTCATTTTGGCTTTTAGTGTATGTGATCCAATTAATTTTAAGTTTGTAAAAGAAAGAGTATCAAATGTTGAGAACTGTACTGTGTCTGCACAGAGATTCATAAAGCAGCAATTTAGTGCAAAGAAGTTTACAGCTTAATTTTAAGAGGTATCAAAGAGCAACTGACATGTAAATAGGCAAGAATATCCAGACCCACTGCTAGATTATTTCTTCAGTTTCTGAAAAAAAGGATTTACTTATTATAAATTTTAATACTAGTTCAAATGATGCCCTGTGATGCAAACATCACAGGCATTAGTTGACCAATCTGTTGAGCCCTCTATATCTGTATGAAAATACAGGTCAGAACATGAATAGCTTAGATAACTTTGTGACCTTCAAATCACAGCACCTGGAATAGCCAGCTCTTTGAAAGTGGAATTTCTACTATTTTACAAGTGGAGTTTCTACAATCTGTACAATCCTCAATTTGAATGTGACAATATTTAAATAAGATGTGAGATGAGTTGTTATTAAGTTTCCAGTAAAAGGCTTTATTTTGGATTTTAACTAAACTAAAAGATGTCCACAAAGGAGAAGAAGAAATTTCAACATTGCTGAAACGATCCTTCTCGAATTGCTTTGCTTGTGTACACAGCTTTTGCTTGACCTAGTAAACTGTCTTTATCTCAACCCATGAGTTCTCTCACACTTTTACCTTTCTGATTACAACCCTCATCCTGCTGGGAGTGAGCAAGCAGTTAGGTGTTGCTGTGCTGCCTAACACGATTTAACCACAACACTTGCCTAATGCAGCCCAGGATACCATTTACCTTCTTTTTGCAAGGGCACATAGCTGACTGTGTAATTATTAAAAATAAATAAATACATAAAATAAAAAAATATTGCATGGACTATTCACCTATGAAATGCATTTAAGGAATTGTTCATGGTAGATCTGGTATAAGCCTTCTGAAATCTTGGTCCTAAAGCTGTTCTATTCAGAGGTTGCTCAAGAACACCCACCTAATATGGCAATATTTTCCTGTCTGACATGTCAGGAAAACTGGATTTTATTGTCCAAGCTCTATAAATTTAAACAGGATGACCGGTGTAGAAGGATGCCACAGACCCTTGTAAAGATAACTTAAAATGGCTCTTGAAACAAAGAAAAATGAAGAATAAGAAAACAGGTCAAAACATTGTCCAAGATTTGTGGATGGTAAGGATCTTGCTATCTTTTATATATCCATGTATTAGAGTGATGTGGATTTACTAACTAAAAGCTACAGCAAAGAATAAAATAGCTTTGAAATGCAATGCATTTCTTTACTGAATTTATTTTTTATTTTTTATATTTTATTTTTTTGAGTGTCATGTTCTTCTTAACTCCTTGGTATGCACTGTAATCTTACTAATAACAATGCATTCAATTAAAATTAATTTGTACGTCATGAATACAGCCATAAAATTCTATTGTAATAAAGAGCTAATTTAATGTAGCACTAAAATAAAGAGTTACTGTCTTTAGTCACTTATTAGTACTCGATTGCATTTATTAAAAGTGAACAGATGGCTTCAGAGAAACCTCATAATCACAGTAGTGATAGGAGGTGGGTTTCTGAATAGTTGTATCATCAGTGCTCTAAACTTTCCCTCAGGATGACTTTAGGGATGAGCTATCTAAATATTATATTTTCTGAATCGTATTACTACTGTAGGAGAATACTCCTAAGCACAGGAAACATTTTCTGAGCTCCAGACTAATGGACTTCCTTCAGACTTGTGCAAGCTCCAGAGCATCACTGTGGAATACAGCTAAGGGTCCACTGGGCATGGCTTGTCCTTCTATTTCCTACAGTTTTGAGGATGAAGATGACCAGCAAGAATCAAACCTTGTCTGCGTTTCTTTTCTCTTCTTAAGAGGAAATGAACAAAATAACAGTTTTGTGCGGATGTCCTCTGGAAATCTAAGATAGACAAATAATAGAAAGGTGGGTGTAGCAGAAGAAAAACTATTTTGCAAAGAGAGGACCCCGTGGAGGTATATGTGGGGGACAGATTTATATTAATGTGAGAGTTTGTGCATACTGCACGACTTTTTCAAAAGGAAGAAAGGAAGAAAGGAAGTAAGAAAAAGAAAGAAAGAGAAAGAGAGAAAGAAAGAGAGAAAGAAAGAGAGAAAGAAAGAGAGAAAGAAAGAGAGAAAGAAAGAAAGAAAGAAAGAAAGAAAGAAAGAAAGAAAGAAAGAAAGAAAGAAAGAAAGAAAGAAAAAGAAAGAAAACCAAAAATTACAAAACCTTTCCCTCTTTGATGACTCCAAGTTTTTCAAAAAGTGTTTGACTCAAAATATTTTAAATCCATTTTATGTTTTGTCATTGATATATATGAGATTTAAATATATGGAAGTAAAAACAAAATAAAACTTTCAAAAAAGAGAGATAATATTAAAATATTTAACTGGAAATTATTTCATATTGCACCAATTTTATTTCCTAAACATAGTATTAATTGAAATACTTGTAAAATCACCTAATTTCATGAATAGTTTTTTTTTTTTTTTTTTTTTTTAATGTTTGCAGAACAGTGCATTCTGATGAGAAAAGTTCTGCAGTTTCTTTGACCAGCTCCAGCTCTGACCTGTTTGGGTGTATGACTGTGATGAAGGCTGCAATCCAAACCATGAATTACAATTTATCTTGACTGTTAGAACCTTGTTAATTTTTAAGTGACAACAGTGGTATTGTAATTACAGAAAACCAGGAATGATTTCCTACTTAGTCATATTATGCTTTAAAAACTTGACCAAGCAACCAAGCAGCTGTGTGGGAAGTTCAGCAATTTACTCCCACAGTTAAGCTGATCAACTTTTCTCCCAGGAGATGAGTTATCAGTATTCTAGGGTATTTATAATGTGTAGTAGAAGATATGTCAGCATAGTTGCTATTGTGTTTAATTTACGTATGCATGCCTAAATTCTTATTTTAATAACATTAATCCAATTAATTACAAAACTATTAAGACTTTTGCATAATAGTAGATCTCTAATGAAATTGAATTTGCTTACATTCTTAGGATATTTGTCTCATTATTATCATGAATCGAAATAAATTCTCTGCTGCCATACCTTTAAGTTCTGATCAGACAACGTTCTGGAAGGCACTGACAATGCTAACACTTACAGTAAAGGTCTGAACAGTATAGTAGGAGGAGAAATTTCCAAAAACATGAACTGAGTTGGCTACATAAATTATTTACATATAAATTTCATTTTTTCTTCATTTAATCCTGGTTCATAAGTGCTTAATAAAAGCTACAGTTTCTAAACTTCAGAGAAGTTAGCTGTTTACAAAGTAAATCCAGAAATAGCCGTTATGTCCAGGGTTACACATGATTGGTTACACTTTTTTTTTTTTTTTAATGACACCAAATCTTTCCTTAAAATATCCTTTCCTTCTTGCTGAACGTAATTTTATGCCAACATGGGTGACACTTCCATTTATTTTACAGTACATTCGCTTCAAGAGTGTCAAGAATTTCACAGGAAACACTCGGATTTCGTAGCATCGAGATTTTAAATACCATAATGAATTTGGCTTGTTTATAAATACATATGTTTTTTAAAGTGAGCTTTTAGTGTATATAAGTAACCAGCTATAACCAGTTATAGACATAGGTATTCATTAGTTAGATGATAGCCTTTTTCAGACTGACATTTGTACACCAGTTCTAAAGCTAGCCCATTGTTTTGGATTTTGCTGTCTTTTCTCTGTGTAGTACAAACTCATGCTTTTATTGGAATTTCAGGTTGTAGAATGATTCCTTAAAAAAAAAATATATATATATATATATATTTTTACAGTAAAAGCAGATCTGCTTGATGCAGGAGATTGACCTGGAAGAACACTGACTATTAAAGCTACATTGTGCATGCCTGCTGAGAAATTGCAATGCTAAGTAGAAGTCTGCAAATCCCTGCTGAGGTTAGTTCCAGAATCCCTATCAGCTAGTACTACCTAAATACTTAATTTTATTACCTATTTCAGGATCCTTTTGTGTACATCCAATCATGTTACTCTCCCCTCTTATAATATTAAGCTTTTACAGCACAAGCATAGTCTTGCATGTCCTCACTCAAATTTGCAAGAAACCTGGGATCTTTATCTTATGATTCTTGCTGTAACCATGGGAAATGACCTTGGCAGAAGGTCAGTGATTCATTAGTGGCATACAAACACCGAGGTCACTTCTGACAATTTGAAAAAAATTGACTTCTGGTTTCCTTCTAAACTTTATAACCATGTAAACTTTCTTTTCTCCTTGAAAATGACATCTTGTATTCAGCAGAAGTCAATTACCACCCTCAGTTTTCAAGGATTATGAAAGAGTAGGAAAATGCCAAGTCTTTTTGCAGCACTTGTAGCAAAATGGGTTCTTTTTCTCACGCCTCAAGGTTTTGTATTTTGCATGTAGCTACTAATAATGCGATTGAGACAGATCAAACTTTCTGAGAAAACAACCAGAGAAAACATCACTTATTTAGCAACTATGACAGTTAGCTATATACATTTTCTTTGATCAGTCATCTTACCACGTCTGCATTTGTTGTTTCTGATTTCTGACTGATTTTCAAATTAATTATGTAGGACCAACATTCAGCACTCTAAACGGCTTTGTAGGCTATATCCTTGTCATGGTTAAACCCTGTTATGCAGCTTAGCAATACCCACCTGCTCTCTCCCTACCAGTGGGATGGGGGACGTAATCAGAAAGGTAAAAGTGTGAGAACTCATGGGCTGAGATAAAGACAGTTTACTAGGTAAAGCAAAAGCTGTGTAAACAAGGGACGCAAAGTATTCATTCACTGCTTCCTATCAGCAGGCAGCTGCTCAGTCAGTTCCAGGAATGCAGGGCTCATCACGTTTCTTGAGAAGACGAATGCCATCACTCCGAACATCCCCTCCTCCCTCCTTCCTCCTTTTTTACCCCAGCTTTTATTGCTGAGTATGATGCCATATGGAATGGGACATCATTTTGGTCCCCCTTGGGCCAGCTGGCCTGGCTGTGTTCCCTCCTAGCTCTTGTTGTACCTCCAGACTCCTTGCTGGCAGGGCAGTGTGAGAAACAGGACAGTGCTTGGCTCTGTGTAAGCATTGTTCAGCAACACCTAAAATACAGGTGTGCTATCAACGGTCTTTTCATCAAAAATCAAAAACACGGCATCATGTGAGCCTCTGTAAATAAAATTAACTCTCACCCACCCAAAATTGTGGCCACGCTGCTGAATAAAACAGGATCAGGACTGGTTTCTGATGTAAGACCAACTTGAACAGCCTGCTGCATCTGTACTACACAGAGCTTGGTCGTAGTGTTCTGATGGGCTTCAGGTTGTTCCTCTGTAGCTGAGTATGTAAATGTATTTTTTCCCTGTTAAACTGGTCTGAGATTAAATTAGGACTGCATCCACTAGATGATATTTTTGTAGCATGAAAATGAAGATATTGTCTCTAAATTGAACAGATAATATCTTGAAGGAAGGACTATTTGATGGATAAGGAATTGGCTGGTTGGCCACACACATCTAAAGAGTTGCAGAGAGAGGCTCAATGTCCAGATGGAGACCAGTGATGAGTAGTGATAATTTGCAGCCTGCAACGAGTTTTGTCTCATGTGTTTTTGTCCTGGTTCCAGTTAGGACAGAGTTAAGTAGCTCATAGTAGCTGGTAGGGTGCTATGTTTTGGATTAGGATGAGAAGAGCGCTGATAACATGCTGATGTTTTAATTGTTGCAGAGCAGTGTTTACACCAGGCCAAGGACTTTTCGGCTTCTTGCTCTGTCCTGCCAGCGAGCAGGCTGGGGGTGCAGCAGGAGCTGGGAGGGGACAGACCCAGGACAGCTGACCCAAACTGGCCAAAGGGGTATTCCATACCATCTGACGTCATGCTAAACAATATATAGGGGTGGCTGGCCGGGGTGGGGGGGCCGGCTGCTCGGGAATAGGCTGGGCATCGGTCAGCGGGTGGTGAGCAATTGCATTGTGCATCACTTGTTTTCTTACACATTATTATTGTTAATACTATTACCATTATCACTATTATTATTATTATTGTTATTATTATTTTCCTGTCTTAATAAACTGTCTTTATCTCAACTCACAGGCTTCACTTTCCCGTTTCTCTCCCCCCATCCCAGAGAGGGAGGGGGGAGGGTGAGCGAACGGCTGTGTGGTGTTTAGCTGCCAGCCGGGTTAAACCACAACAGTCTTTTTGGCGCCCAACGTGGGGCCCGAAGGGTTGAGATATCGACAAATCTGACCAGAGTGTGTTAAACTAAAATTGGTATAAGTATTGGACCTGCTTAATAGTTGCTAGTCACGATGTTGATTGCCTTAATCTCCAGTCTGCTGTACCTGTATTCCAAATTGAGTTTTATGGTGCGTTACTTTCTGTATGTGCTCCCTGTTGCACTGTTTATCCTTTCCGGGCCCTGGTTTAAGATTGTTATGGTACTGTGCGGTGTAGCAATGGCTTATGAAATGATGAGATATCTGGTCATGACTTTAACCTGGTATTTGTACTCAGCACTGACATCGACTCTATACTTTGGAACCCATATCTCGGAAACTATTAGCAATTACACCTATTGCCTGTTTTCATTAGGGAGCCAATCTGTGAAGGGGACAGGGGAAGACATGTTTCCCTACCTGTTCACTCTCCCTTTCTCCTTCACCACCACCCTCTTATCCCCCGAGTTAGTTACGGTGGTTCTCCGAGATGTTGAATATCCTTGGGATACTCAGACCAGCCTGCTCTTGTTGTTATGTCTCCTGAATGCGCTTCAGATTTTGTGGAGGGTTAAACAACTACTTAGGAATCTCATCCGGAGATCTGTCTTGAGGCGGGATAGTTGCGAGTGGCAGGGAGTGTGGGAGGATATGGGCAGGTTTCTAGAGCAGTGGTCACCTCCAGTGTTTTGGACATTCACCCCTGAACAACTGCAAAATCCTAAAAAGCTGGCAGAATGCTTGAAAAAAAGGTGTCATGACTCTGGCAGTTCCAAAGTGACACAAATCACTGTAGCGTGCTGGGGTCTGGCTTGTGCCTATCGAGCTGCAATTGATGTTATTAGCAACCTAGCTGCAGCTCCTGCAGCCGCTCCAGCTCCTGCAGCCGCTCCAGTTCCAGCTCCTGCAGCTACTCCAGCTGCAGCTCCTGCAGCTGCTCCAGTTCCAGCTCCTGCAGCTACTCCAGCTGCAGCTCCTGCAGCCGCTCCAGCTCCTGCAGCTACTCCAGCTGCAGCTCCTGCAGCCGCTCCAGTTCCAGCTCCTGCAGCTACTCCAGCTGCAGCTCCTGCAGATACTCCAGCTCCAGCTCCTGCAGCCGCTCCAGCTCCTGCAGCCGCTCCAGTTCCAGCTCCTGCAGCTACTCCAGCTCCAGCTCCTGCAGCCGTTCCAGTTCCAGCTCCTGCAGCCGCTCCAGCTCCTGCAGCCGCTCCAGCTCCAGCTCCTGCAGCTACTCCAGCTCCAGCTCCTGCAGCCGCTCCAGCTCCTGCAGCTGCTCCAGCTCCAGCTCCTGCAGCCGTTCCGGCTCCTGCAGCCGCTCCAGTTCCAGCTCCTGCAGCTACTCCAGCTCCAGCTCCTGCAGCCGCTCCAGCTCCTGCAGCCGCTCCAGTTCCAGCTCCTGCAGCTACTCCAGCTCCAGCTCCTGCAGCCGTTCCAGTTCCAGCTCCTGCAGCCGCTCCAGCTCCTGCAGCCGCTCCAGCTCCAGCTCCTGCAGCTACTCCAGCTCCAGCTCCTGCAGCCGCTCCAGCTCCTGCAGCTGCTCCAGCTCCAGCTCCTGCAGCCGTTCCGGCTCCTGCAGCCGCTCCAGCTCCAGCCCCTGCAGCCGCTCCAGCTCCTGCAGCTGCCCCAGCTCCTGCAGCTGCCCCAGCTCGTGCAGCTGCTCCCACTCCTGTGTCTGGGTCAGAGAAACGAGCTGTAGCAGTGCAAGTTGACCCCGCAGAGGGTATTCCAACCCCTGTGGCAGACCCTGTGGCTGGGTCAGAGAAACGAGCTGTAGCAGTGCAAGTTGCCCCTGTAGACAAGGTGAAAAAATGGTATAGAGGCTCAGGTCGTTTAAAACGCAGACAGTCTTCTGCTAAGTCTGGGCGAAGTGAAGACGAGGCTGGGCCATCAAAGGTGCAGGAGACTGAAGATGAGGATGAGGATGGCGAAAAATCAACAGTAACTACCCGGACTCCATACCAGCCATCAAAGGTGCAGGAGACTGAAGATGAGGATGAGGATGTCGGAAAATCAACAGTAATTACCCGGACTCTATACCAGCGTGAGCTACGAGATGTGCGAAAAGATTTTGGTCGCTGTATAGGCGAGCAGCTTGTCACCTGGCTGCTCCGGTGCTGGGACACGGGAGCCAATTATGTGGAATTGGAGGGCAAGGAAGCCAGGCGGCTGGGATCCCTTGCTAGGGACGCATGCATTGACAAAGCAATTGGAGATGGAGCACAATCTCGCAGCCTCTGGAGGCGTCTCCTGTCAGCTGTGAAGGAAAGGTATCTCTTCAAGGAAGAACTTGTATGTTTACCAAGCAAATGGACCACCATGGAGAAGGGAATTCAGTACCTGAGGGAATTGGCCGTACGGGAAGTAATTTATAAGGACCTAGATGACGCACAAACATCCACAGATCCAGATGCAGTCCAGTGTACACCACCCATGTGGCGGAAGTTTGTACGGAGTGCCCCATCATCATATGCCAACTCATTGGCAATACTAACCTGGAAAACGGAGGAGAATCCCACAGTGAATGAAGTGACTAAAATACTCCGGCAGTACGAAGGAAATCTCTCCTCTTCCCTAAAGGCCTGTGTCTCAGCTGTGGAGAAACTCTCTGAAGAGGTCCACCAACTTAAAGAGAATTTATCTTCCCCTCCACCTGAACGAACCAGTGTCCACCAGCTAAAAGAGAATGCTTTAGAGAAACTTTCTGAAAAGATCCACCAACTTGAAGAAAGATTATCTTCCCCTTCACCTGAACGAACCAGTGTCCACCAGCTAAAAGAGAATGCTTTGGAGAAACTTTCTGAAAAGATCCACCAACTTGAAGAAAGATTATCTTCCCCTTCACCTGAACGAACCAGTGTCCACCAGCTAAAAGAGAATGCTTTGGAGAAACTTTCTGAAAAGATCCACCAACTTGAAGAAAGATTATCTTCCCCTTCACCTGAACGAACTAGTGTTCACCAGCTAAAAGAGAATACCTTGGAGAAACTTTCTGAAGAGATCCACCAACTTAAAGAGAGTTTATTTTCCTCCCCACCTGTACAAACCAGTGTCTCAGCTATTAGGGGTAAACGTTCATCTATGCAAGGAAGACAATATGGTGGGCACACACACCGCGCCACCCTGTGGTTTTACCTACGTGACCATGGAGAGGACATGAGAAAATGGGATGGAAAATCTACTGCGACCCTAGAGGCACGGGTACGTGAATTGCAAAGGAAAACAATTGGGAAAAAGGAGTTCTCTGAAAGGTTTGCTGCTCCAACTTCCAGCAGGCAGTCCTTTAAACACAGAAATGAAGATTCTGACCAGGACTAGAGGGGCCCTGCCTCCAGCCAGGGGGAGGAAAGGGACAATCGAGTTTATTGGACTGTGTGGATTCGATGGCCTGGCACGTCAGACGCACAGAAGTATAAGGCTTTGGTAGACACCGGTGCACAATGTACTCTAATGCCATCAAGCTATAAAGGGCCAGAGCCCATCTGTATTTATGGTGTGACGGGGGGATCCCAGCAGTTAACTGTATTGGAGGCTGAAGTGAGTCTAACCGGTAATGAGTGGCAAAAGCACCGTATTGTGACTGGCCCAGATGCTCCGTGCATCCTTGGCATAGACTATCTTAGAAGAGGATATTTCAAGGACCCAAAAGGGTTCCGCTGGGCTTTTGGCATAGCTGCTTTGGAGACAGAGGACATTAAACAGTTGTCTACCTTGCCTGGTCTCTCAGAGGACCCTTCTGTTGTGGGGTTGCTGAGGGTTGAAGAACAGCAAGTGCCGATCGCTACCACAACTGTGCACCGGCGGCAATATCGCACCAACCGAGACTCCCTGAGTCCCATCCATAAGCTAATTCGTCAACTGGAGAGCCAAGGAGTGATCAGCAAGACTCATTCACCTTTTAATAGTCCCATATGGCCAGTGCGAAAGTCTAATGGTGAGTGGAGACTAACAGTGGACTATCGTGGCCTGAACGAAGTCACGCCACCACTGAGTGCTGCAGTGCCGGACATGCTAGAACTCCAGTATGAACTGGAATCAAAGGCAGCCAAATGGTATGCCACAATTGATATCGCTAATGCATTTTTCTCCATCCCTCTAGCAGCACAGTGCAGGCCACAGTTTGCTTTCACTTGGAGGGGAGTCCAATATACTTGGAATCGGCTGCCCCAGGGGTGGAAACACAGCCCTACCATTTGCCATGGACTGATCCAGTCTGCGCTGGAGCAGGGGGAAGCTCCTGAACACCTGCAGTACATCGATGACATCATTGTGTGGGGTGACACTGCAGAAGAAGTTTTCGAGAAAGGGAAGAAAATAGTCCAAATCCTTCTGAAGGCCGGTTTTGCCATAAAACAGAATAAAGTTAAAGGACCTGCACGAGAGATCCAGTTTTTAGGAATAAAATGGCAAGATGGACGCCGTCAAATCCCAATGGATGTGATCAACAAAATAACAGCTATGTCTCCACCAACTAGCAAAAAAGAAACACAAACTTTCCTAGGTGTCGTGGGGTTTTGGAGAATGCATATTCCAAATTACAGTCTGATTGTAAACCCGCTCTACCAAGTAACCCGTAAGAAGAATGCTTTTGAATGGGGCCCTGAGCAACGACAAGCCTTTGAACAAATTAAGCAGGAAATAGTTCATGCAGTAGCCCTCGGGCCAGTCCGAACAGGACCAGATGTAAAGAATGTGCTCTACACCGCAGCCGGGGAGAATGGTCCCACCTGGAGCCTCTGGCAGAAAGAACCTGGGGAAGCTCGAGGTCGACCCCTGGGGTTTTGGAGTCGGGGATACAGAGGATCTGAAGCCCGCTATACTCCAACTGAAAAGGAGATATTGGCAGCATATGAAGGAGTTCGATCTGCTTCGGAAGTGGTCGGTACTGAAGCGCAGCTCCTCCTGGCACCCCGACTGCCGGTACTAGGCTGGATGTTCAAAGGAAGGGTCCCCTCTACGCATCATGCAACTGATGCTACATGGAGCAAGTGGGTTGCACTGATTACTCAGCGGGCTCGAATAGGAAACCCCAGTCGCCCAGGAATCTTGGAGGTGATTATGGACTGGCCAGAAGGCAAATACTTTGGGATATCACCAGAGGAGGAGGTGGTTCGTGCTGAAGAAGCCCCCCTGTACAACAAGCTACCGGAAAATGAGAAGAAATATGCCTTGTTCACTGACGGGTCCTGTCGTATTGTGGGAAAGCATCGGAGATGGAAAGCTGCTGTATGGAGTCCTACACGACGAGTTGCAGAAGCTGCTGAGGGAGAAGGTGAATCGAGTCAGTTTGCAGAAGTAAAAGCCATTCAGCTGGCTTTAGATATTGCTGAACGAGAAAAGTGGCCAGTTCTCTATCTCTATACTGATTCATGGATGGTAGCAAATGCCCTGTGGGGGTGGTTACAGCAATGGAAGCAGAACAACTGGCAGCGCAGGGGCAAGCCCATCTGGGCTGCGGCATTGTGGCAAGATATTGCTGCCCGGGTAGAGAACCTGGTTGTAAAGGTACGCCATGTAGATGCTCATGTGCCCAAGAATCGGGCTACTGAAGAACACCAAAACAACCAGCAGGTGGATCAGGCTGCTAAGATTGAAGTGGCTCAGGTGGACCTGGACTGGCAACATAAAGGTGAATTATTTATAGCCCGATGGGCCCATGACACCTCAGGCCATCAAGGTAGAGATGCAACCTACAGATGGGCTCGTGATCGAGGGGTGGACCTGACCATGGACACTATAGCACAGGTTATTCATGACTGTGAAACATGTGCTGCAATCAAGCAAGCCAAACGGTCAAAACCTCTTTGGTATGGAGGACGATGGCTGAAATATAAATATGGAGAGGCCTGGCAGATTGATTACATCACACTCCCTCAAACCCGCAACGGCAAGCGCCACGTACTTACAATGGTGGAAGCAACCACCGGATGGCTGGAAACATATCCTGTGCCCCATGCCACCGCCCGGAACACTATCCTGGGCCTTGAAAAGCAAGTCTTATGGCGACATGGCACCCCAGAGAGAATTGAGTCAGACAACGGGACTCATTTCCGAAACAACCTTATAGACACTTGGGCCAAAGAACATGGTATTGAGTGGGTGTATCACATCCCCTATCATGCACCAGCCTCTGGAAAAGTTGAACGATACAATGGACTGTTGAAGACTACACTGAAAGCAATGGGTGCTGGGACATTCAAAAATTGGGATACACATTTGGCAAAGGCCACCTGGTTAGTCAATACCAGGGGATCTGCCAACCGAGCTGGACCTGCCCAATCAAACCTGTTACGCACTGTAGAAGGGGATAAAGTTCCTGTAGTGCACGTAAGAAACATGCTGGGTAAAACAGTCTGGGCTACTCCTGCCTCAGGAAAAGGCAAACCCATTCGTGGAATTGCTTTTGCTCAGGGACCTGGATGCACTTGGTGGGTAATGCAAAAGAATGGGGAGGTCCGGTGTGTACCTCAAGGGGATTTGATACTGGGTGAGAATAGCCCATGAGTTGAATTGTAGTATGTTAATTATTATATAATAATGTATGTCATCACTACCATGATTGCTATATATCATAGATGAAAATGGTGATTAATTAGAATGTATTGGACAGAGTGTAACCTGAGCATGACATAAATGGTATGGAATAAGGGGTGGATATCTGTCCTGGTTCCAGTTAGGACAGAGTTAAGTAGCTCATAGTAGCTGGTAGGGTGCTATGTTTTGGATTAGGATGAGAAGAGCGCTGATAACATGCTGATGTTTTAATTGTTGCAGAGCAGTGTTTACACCAGGCCAAGGACTTTTCGGCTTCTTGCTCTGTCCTGCCAGCGAGCAGGCTGGGGGTGCAGCAGGAGCTGGGAGGGGACAGACCCAGGACAGCTGACCCAAACTGGCCAAAGGGGTATTCCATACCATCTGACGTCATGCTAAACAATATATAGGGGTGGCTGGCCGGGGTGGGGGGGCCGGCTGCTCGGGAATAGGCTGGGCATCGGTCAGCGGGTGGTGAGCAATTGCATTGTGCATCACTTGTTTTCTTACACATTATTATTGTTAATACTATTACCATTATCACTATTATTATTATTATTGTTATTATTATTTTCCTGTCTTAATAAACTGTCTTTATCTCAACTCACAGGCTTCACTTTCCCGTTTCTCTCCCCCCATCCCAGAGAGGGAGGGGGGAGGGTGAGCGAACGGCTGTGTGGTGTTTAGCTGCCAGCCGGGTTAAACCACAACAGTTTTGTCTTCCAACATGCTGTAAGGCATCTTCTCAGATGGTGCTGACTGGGATGAAACCAAACTATTACAAAGTGCATGCTGTCAATTACAGAACATGGATTAAAAGCGACATTGTGTCAAAGCTGCTCCCTCTACCTATTTTACTTACTGATATAGGAATATCATTAAAACTGGATTAATTTGACCAAATCTAGATGTCTGCATTCAACATCTGAGCCTAGCTGAATCTAAGGCAGAAAAAAATGTAAATGTAAAAAAGAGCTGTTTCTGTAATTTATATAATCTCATTCTAAAGCTGACAAATGAATATGCTAATTTATGTCTATTGTCTAAGGAAAGAGCCACAGTTCAGATAAACAAATCTATATTGTAACTTCCAAAGTCAGATTAAACTGAATTAGTGTGTTTCTTTTAACCACATCCACTAAAATATCCACTCTTCAAAATCAAAGAGGAATGTATGCATCTTTTTTTTTTCTTTCTTTTTTTTTTTTTTTTTTTTTTTCCCAGTCTCCAGTAACTATTTAACTGTATTAAATTGCATATTTAACTTTCTTTTAACAAAAACCACCAGGCAACCTTTTGTAAAAATTTCCAGTCCTTGGATTTGATGATTCCAGCTGTGGTTATTAAAACTCCAGGAGTATAGAAATCTATTTTTTTGTTATTGTTGTTTTGTTTTACGCCTTAATCATGGAGAAACATGCATTGCTAAAATAGTGTTTTACTATTATGCTTACTAGGATTGCCAACATTTATTATCTCTATAATTCTTTTATTATCTCTATAAATCTTTTAAAATTATAATTCAAAAAGCAAAATTAACTGAACTAAAATCCTGAACTCATATGTGAAAAGAAAGATAAAAGAAAGATTAAAAAAAAAAAGAAAGATAAAGAAAAAAGAAAGATGAAAGAGAAAGATATACATTTTTTTTTGTATTCCTGATATTTCTAATCCAGTATTGTTACCTTTCTTTACATCTAGCCCATCCTGCTCAACCTTCCTCAGAACTGAAGACTCTAGGTAAACCTTCAGCAATAAACCAATTTAAGAGACTAAAAAAAAAAAAAAATAAGAAAAACTTATTTAGTGGCATCAGTGAGTAGAACTCAGTTTTGCAGGTTTTTTTTCCTCACAAGTGTTTTTTTTTATTTTTTTATTTATTTATATTTTTTTTTTGGTGTGGGGAGGGCAGTTTCTGTAGCTTATTGTATTCACAAGTCAAGGAAAAGGGGAGATGCATGAGAGAGCTTGGTGGTTTTGCACATGAAAGCGTACCATTTTTTCTGTTGGAATCATCAAGAAGTGTACTGTCATCTCACTAACTCTGTGAAACCTCTTTTCTATCTTTTATCATAAAAGCACAGGTGGAAAGAAAGAAGGCCTAGTCATGGTTCTGTTTTCAACTACAGTAGCAGCCTATTTGGGAGCAGACTTCATCAAAGCACTGTTGAGTGTACGGCACTTTCCCCAGTAGCCTCATACCTGCCAAGCACTATTTCATCACAGCAAAAGGCTTGGATCAACACGATCATTATTTTGGACAGAGACAGAGTAAAGCTGCAGGTAAAAAGAGGAAACGCATTTTGACAAATATCAGTAGCACTTGTAATCCCCTGATACTATGCCCTGAGTGATAGATTGGTGTTCATATGGCAATAAACTAGTCTGTTTCCAGTCATTGACAGCAGCCTACATTTTAAGCATTTTCTTTCAGCCTTTAACTCCCCCTGGATAGATTACTAGCACTTAGCTAAAACATGTATTAATGCAGATATATGTCAGTTAAGGGGGAAACCACAAGAGTGACTGACAAGCTTATTTCTCACCATCTCCATTCTCTGAAACAGCTTTTTGTGCCCTTCTCCACATTTTATATTTCTGCTGAAATTTCTGAAGGGGACAGACTTAGTAGGTCATTAGTGGTGCTGTACTTGTAAGAGAAAGCCAAAGGCCAATAACACTGTTAGTATTTCTACCCAAAAGAAATTATTGCTACATGCAGTCCCGATGTAAGAAGGCTCCCCAGTGCCTTTAAAACAAATAACTTTTTTTTTTTTTTAATTTTATTTTAGTAGTTCCCATTAATAAGATTAATTAAGAAATTACAGGAAAAATGATGATAGAAAATGCACGCAGATGTATGTACTTCTATATTAAATAAATATACATTTTCTGAGCATTGGAGGGAGGTCCTGGATTAACAAAATCACATAATTAATTTAAAAAATTATTTAGTGAATATTACATTTTGGTCTATAAATTGATAGAGAGCTGATACCTTATTTTATTGACATTTTAATGTGAAGAATTTTGAAATGCATATTTTGCTTTTGGCTAAATAAGCAGCTGAAAGGAAATCAAACAAGGCTGAAGAGTACTGATTTTATTTGACCTGGCTTCAGTAAGACATTAAAAATGCTATCTGTGCAAAATTATGCAGGTGACAATTGTAGTTGAAGAGTGGCTGCTCACCTACCCTCTTCTTCCCACAATAGTTGTCGCATCTGTGCACTGCTAACCCACAGTGAGTATGTGTAGTCATGTCCATTGGATCTCAGTGTAATGGTGTGTCAGAGGTCCACAGACTAGCTGCTCAGCGGCAATGCAGGGGAAATATATGTTTTACATGCAGTTACGACAGAGTAATCTGTTAAATAACACCAGGACGTTTGTTTTTTATCTTTAATTGTACTGTCTGTCACACCACACGGCGATGGAGAAACAAATCGTATTCCATCTGTGGAAGTGGGATGGAAGAAAAAGATCCTGCCCGATGATAAACATTTCAAAATATGAATCAGAGTAAGATATTCACGTTAGTATTATGTTTAATTTTCTTGAATAAAACTTCCCTATACAAGTTAGTTGTTTTAGGGAGTTTCAACTCCGACTTAAGAGTTCTGAGTAAAGTGTTTAAGCAATTCAAAGAGCTCAAGCAGAAATAAATTCAGCAGTGTCTAGTAGAAAAAGGGTGGCTTACACACTTCTAGTAAACCTTGTTCAAGCAGTAGCAGTCCTTTCAGCTTGTTAAAAAGGACTGAACTGAGCCCAGAGTTGTGGGTGCTCTCAGACTTGGGTATATGAGAAAATGCTTCCTGTTCTTAGGGCTGGGCAGGAGGAGGTGGGAGAAAAAATGAGAGCTCTGTTGTTTTCTTTTCTGCTTATTTATTTATTTATTTATTTTATTTTGTTACATCCAGAAAGAGGGTATAGGAATAGTTGAGAGTCGTCAAGCTTGCGTGAAGCAAGCATCTTGGCTGTCAGAAAGGTGTCTGTTTTTTTTTTTTTAGAATGTCCTTGATGAGAAAAATATAATAAAGAACAAAGTACTTCCACACTTCACTGAGATGGAACATTTCAAATAGATAATCGAGTTGATCTAGTTGTTAACACATAGGAAAAGATTGAGAAAAGTTAAAAATGGAGTGTTTTTTTTTCTTTTTTTTTTTTTTCTTTTTAACCTCTGCTGAACTTCACCACAACCTCTCTCTCACTCCCCCTCCTCAAAGGAAAAAGGGAAGAAAATGCAATGGAAAGAGCCCAAGGGAGATAAGGACAGAGAGGGCATTCAACAAATACCCTCATGGGCAAACAGACTCAACACAGGAAGATTAATCAAGTTTATTGCCAACTAACAAGACTAGAGCAGTGAGAAACTAAAACCAAACTAAAACCACCTTCCCCCCCATCCACCCTCTTCCACCTCCTCCCCCCAAGTGGCACAGGGGAACGGGGAATGGGGGCTGCGGTCAGTTCCTGACGCTTCGTCTCCGCTGCTCCTTCACGGTCCCTCTCTGCCCCTGCTCCACGTGGGGTCCCTCCCACGTCCATGTCCTCCCATGTCCTTCCCGAACTGAGCCTGCGGGGGCTGCCCACAGGCAGCAGCTCTTCAGGAACTGCTCCCACACGGCTCCGTACCACGGGGTCCATCCCCCAGGAGCAAACTGCTCCAGCACGGGTCCCCCACGGGCGGCAGCTCCCCCCAGACCCCCTGCTCCTGCGTGGGCTCCTCTCCACGGGCTGCAGCTCCGGCCCGGGGCCTGCTCCTGCGGGGGCTCTCCATGGGCCGCAGCCTCCTCCAGGCCACATCCACCTGCTCCACCGGGGGCTCCTCCACGGGCTGCAGCGTGGAGATCTGCTCCGTGTGGGACCCGTGGGTGCAGGGGGACAGCCTGCTCCACCAGGGGCCTCTCCACAGGCCGCAGGGGAACTGCTGCTGCCTGCCTGGAGCACCTCCTGCCCTCCTGCTGCACTCACCTGGGGGCTGCAGGGCTGGTTCTCACTCCTCTCACTCCCAGCTGCTGTTCTCTAGCAGTTCTTCTTCCCTTTCTTCAATCTGCTCTCACAGAAGCATAGACAAGATCGCTTATTGGCTCAGCTCTGAGCAGTTGTGGGTTCCTTTGGAGCAGGCCTTATCTAACATGGGGCAGCTTCTGGACTCTTCTCACAGAGACTACACCTGCAGCCCCCCGCTACCAAAACCTTGCCACGTAAACCCAATACAAGAATTATCAAAACCTTTGCATCCACTTATGAAGACAAATTTAGGAGTTTTTCAGTTAATAGACTTACTTAATGTCCTTGCTGTGGAAAAGTGTAACGGTCAACAAGCAAAGATGTAGCTATGGCTTTTGGATAGACTGAAGGTGAGTTCAGTGAAATGTACCTATTCCTATATAATTTGCTATATTGTAGCAGTTGTAAATGTATTTGTTGTAATAAATGTCTTGATCTGGATTTTTTTTTTTTTTTAAACAGAGTCATATCTTGGTTAAGTAAGCTATGTTCACTACTAGTCCATGAACAATTTAAGAAAAAGTATATTTATTTCATGTTTTTAAAATATTTGATAATTTTTCTTGTGTCATATCCTGCCTATATGGGTTAATGGATGGTGTAACATCATCATTAAAGACCTACATATTGTACAGAGTAGCAAATAATAACTATCCACTATGTAGTTTTCCAGGCTTCTCCAAATGGCCATTGGGAACCCCTATGAGAAAGATGACCTCTTGCCATGGTTTTGGCTGGGATAGATTTAATTTTCCTCAACATGCTCACACAATGCTGTGTTTTGGATTTTTGATTAAAATAGCATGGATAACGTACCAATGTTTCAGTAGTTGCAGAGCAGTGCTTACGCAGACTCGAGGCCTTTCCAGCTTCTCACACTGCTCTGCCAGCAAAGAGGCTGGGGGTCCACGAGGAGCTGGGAGAGGACAAAACCAGGACAGCTGACCCCAACTGGACAAAGGGATGTCCCATAACATCGAGTTTGCCAATTAAAGCTGAGGTACAGAAGAAGGGGGAGAGCTGAGCAGGGTGGGAAGGGGGGGAAGATTGTTTGGATTGACAGAATTTTGCTTTCCTGGAAGTGGCTGAACATCTGCCTTATGATGGGAAGCAGTGAATAAATTTCTAATTTTGCTTGACTTGTGTACACAGTTTTTGCTTTACCTGGTAAACTGTCTTTATCTCAGCCCATGAGTTCTTGTACTTTTACCTTTCTGATTCTCTCCCCCATCCCACCTGAGAATTATGATCACGTGTCTGTGTGGTGCTAAGCTGCCTGCTGGGGTTAAACCTCAACACCTCTCTACATGGCTGACGGGTATGGCAAACAAAGTGGAAGTGAGTTCCAAAGCAACCTAAAATACCATTGCAGTGTGATTCCATGGTGACAACAGGATAAAAACAATGTCTCTGGGTAAACATGCATTCCTGGTAGCTCTTTTCTTTAGTTGCAGTGTTACTCTATGAATCCTGATACAACTGTGTAAAAGATAATACCAAATCTCTTCCAGTTCTTGTCCATGGCAGATGGAATGATTTCTGTCCCAAATATATGTCAGCCACAGCTCTATTACTTCCAAAAGTCTGGAAATCTACTCTTTTCTTCTGACTTGCTGTTGCTGACAGTATTCTTCTACCTGCTTTCCTTCTGTTCATTTGTCTTCTTTCATCCCCCTTTTCCTTTTGACTGCTTAAAGTAACTTCTTCCACCTACTGCTTGATTGTAAGGAACTTCTTCTCTTCTAATTGCCATATGACATGATTCCTTCTTCTTTACCAACAACTTTTTATCTGATGTGCAATAGCATTAACTTTTTTTTCTTTTCATTTATGGTTCCCTACTTCATCCAGTTTTCTGTGGTTAAGGTAAAATGATATCCAATTTTGTTAAATAATTCAATTCTCATCTAATTTTTGCTATAAACAAGTGTCCCGTGATAAAACAAAGAGCTTTACAACAGTACAAAGAATTTTCTTTTTGTTCATGGTACACATTCCTTGAACACTTAATATTTCTGAATCTTGCAGATATTTTCAGCTAGTCAAGGATGAGTAATTTCAGAGTGTAATGCAGATGCTTGCATCTGGACACCCTTTACTACTACCTTAACCCTAAAGTCAGTGCTGTTGAGATCCAGGAACTAGCTCCTCGTCAAAAATTTAAACCATGCCCCAAGCGGCATTTGAAACACAGGGCACAGAGGGCACAGAGGGTCAGTGAAGCAGAAAGCACAGTACACTGAATTGCTGTGCTGACTCCAAGGAAATGAAGGGGTGGGTAATATGGCAAAATTCATTAATTTCCACTAAACATATATAGTATTCATTCTGGAGGTGCAAAATTGACTGGGGAGAAATACTTTCCCTGGAGTTCAATCTGCTCAGGCTGAGATTTATTTTGGGAGTTTCATTCTTCTGAAGACTTATTGCTAAAAATACCTATGGAAGAGAAATGCAGAGAGAAAACCCACAATGCTGTTACTGATCCATCACACACTCAGGTTTTAAGTGCTTTTTTTTGCTGTGGAAGTTAACTATGAGCTCTCTAACATGAGAACTTTTTTTTTTTTTTTGTATTATTTATCATCTGTTCAGTAGCATAATTTTATGAAAACCATTGTATAACTTTTAATAATAGTTCCTACAAACCTGTTATGACTGTTTGCTTAAATGTTTCATTCCTGTTCATGTTTCTACGTCTTTATTGAATAAATGACATAGTTTATTTAAAGAAAACAAAGATTGGAGTGCATGGCAACTGGATAGATATTACAACATAGAAATCCCTTCCCTTCCCTTCCCTTCCCTTCCCTTCCCTTCCCTTCCCTTCCCTTCCCTTCCCTTCCCTTCCCTTCCCTTCCCTTCCCTTCCCTTCCCTTCCCTTCCCTTCCCTTCCCTTCCCTTCCCTTCCCTTCCCTTCCCTTCCCTTCCCTTCCCTTCCCTTCCCTTCCCTTCCCTTCCCTTCCCTTCCCTTCCCTTCCCTTCCCTTCCCTTCCCTTCCCTTCCCTTCCCTTCCCTTCCCTTCCCTTCCCTTCCCTTCCCTTCCCTTCCCTTCCCTTCCCTTCCCTTCCCTTCCCTTCCCTTCCCTTCCCTTCCCTTCCCTTCCCTTCCCTTCCCTTCCCTTCCCTTCCCTTCCCTTCCCTTCCCTTCCCTTCCCTTCCCTTCCCTTCCCTTCCCTTCCCTTCCCTTCCCTTCCCTTCCCTTCCCTTCCCTTCCCTTCCCTTCCCTTCCCTTCCCTTCCCTTCCCTTCCCTTCCCTCTTGTCTACATTCCCTCTTGTCTACCTTCCCTTCCTCCTTTCCTCCCTTCTTTCTTTCATCTCCTCAGTTTTACATCATAGTACTTGATAAAAGGAGTTTACAACAAATACTGCATCAAACAGTAGTGCTAGACTGAATATTCAGATAGACTTTCTCATAACTTTGCACAGTAAATAGGCTTGCTAACAGAGAACCACAGCTAATTTTACTCTTAAGTGAAAAATTGCTTTTGTCATACCATATGAAAGGAAAATATTTCCTTACTCACTTTCCTATGTTTTTTTTTTTTTTTTAAAGTAGTGCATTAAAAAACATGGAGTTTATGGAAACTTTCCTGCAAAACATACTGTTATGGAGAATAATGTTGATGTTAAAAAAAAATGTAGCAAGCAACATAATGCAGGAAACTGTCAGCTTATTCCTGCTTAATCAGAAAACAAATACATTATGAAGATTCATCTATCTAAGACAACCCGCTTCTTAGGAAAGGAATTTCTTTGTGTTATATGGGAGTGTAAGTAAGCATCTGCTCAGTTATTTCTGAAAACATCCCTGCAGTCTGTTTTCACTTATAAACTATACTCATTTATAAACACAAATTGAACAGATTCCTATGTGATAATAAGAACTATTGTTTCCTTATAGTATTTGTCATTTGTACTAAACACAACAGAAATTTTTCATCCTTCTTGTTTGCATTTTTACATGTTAACAATGAAAAGAGACATGACAGCAGATGTTGGCGTTCTACCCCCTGCCTTCAGAGCAGATTGAATCTTTCGTTATCACCATTTGCAGGCTATTGTGTGCAGATAGTTCCTCTGAAATTTCCTTAGCAACACTGCAAACTATGCTTTATGAGAGGTGTTGGTGGGTGGAAATGTTATTAAATATATCTTGATACAAGTCCCCTTATGCTTTCCTGCATGACACTTTATTAAAATAAGAGTCGGTGCATTTTCCATGTAATCACAAAACAAGCCTGTTCAACCTGTATTTGCATTACAGTATTGCACACTTTCCTCACTGAACTACAACTATCTTCTGTTTCCATCTCAGATATATCTTTCTCAGAAGGAAGCAGACTAAATCCTTGAACTCACTGAGGATGATGTGCCAGCTCTGATATCATTAATATTGCCTACAGTAATACTTCACTGTAATCAAAGACCACTCCTGTACTGGCTGTGATGTGGCTGCTTTGGAAGACCTCAAGAATGACATGAGGCTGTAAGTTTGTAAAACCTTATTCAATCCTCCTAGCTGGGCTAGTCTTGTTGGAGAATGTCTATCACAAGCATATTTGACAAAAAGATTAACCTTTTACAAAATTCCTCATAAAAATATTAATAATTGCACAAGAGGGAAATATATGTAGCATGCTATATTCTAATCAGCTTCACCTGTTTACTTTCAAAAACTGTCCACAAAGAATGTGTAGAAAGGAGATCAAGCACTTTGTTTGAATGAAACATTTATTATTCTTCTATTTTCTTATACAAGATATTTCTTGTCATAATTAAAATAAAAATTCATTTTCTAATAACTTATTTACTTCTGGCTTTTAAAACTCCTCTGCAAATTCTTAGGACTTCATATTGCAAAGTTCAAATTTTGAACAGGAAAAAAAAAGCACGGAAAGTCTTATTTCATGCTATGCTGTTATAAAGCAACTCAATGGATCACATTTGTATTCATATGCAAGTTTACAAAGTTTCAGAAATAATTAAAAGTAGCTGAACCTTGTCATTCATGGAAAGGCCTAAAACTGTTGCAAGAAGGAAATCAAGACAGAAATTCAGAGCTGTTTGCTTAGCTCTTTGCTGTTTTCCTGCTTTCTGTGCCCTCTGGCAACAAGGTGTTTAACTTCTGTGTATCTAAGACTAATCATAGTAAAAGTATTATAATAGTTATTAGTAGTAGTCAACCCGAATTTTCTGTTTTCTCTGAACATTTTCACTTACCATTTTGCTGACAGAGAATGCATCAATATGTGATGTAAATTTTAATTCTTTTAGTACTTCAAATGTATTTTGAAATGAGTTACCACAGAAGTATAACATTACTCTTGTTCAGGAATAGCAGTGGGTTTGCTAATTAGTGTGATTTGAAAATACATTTTTTTTGTTTTTTATCAATTATCTTTAAATAATTGTGTGTCACGGGTAATTTGCATTTTGTCTACCTTTATGGTTCCCCCTTCTAGAGGTTCAGTACATACAAAAGTATAGATAGAAGCTGTAAGGTATAAAAGTATCAGAGGAGGTTTATTTGAGTCGTACTAGATGGGAAATGAAATTGATGGTTTCAGACTACGATCTGGGACATTTTTCATTGGGGTAGAACCACTATACAGCTTTGTATTCACATAGGACATTAGTATTAAGTTCTGTGCTTTTATTGGAAATGATTATTGCAATGGATCACATTATTATTTGGGGGTTGGAACTAGATGATCTTTAAGGTCCCTTCCAACCCAAGCCACTCTATGATTACAATGCCACACTCTGTCACCTATTTTTAATACATCAAAAAAAAATCTCTTTTTGTTTGTTTGCATCTTTGTATTTTTTTTTGTTTGTCCATAATGTTTGAAAATATACTCCCTAAATTTCTGAAGAGTTACCTCTTTCTCTCATTCAGTTCTCTTTAAATTTCTTTTTCTCTAATGTCTGTACAAGGTATTCAATAGTGAGGATGGAGATATCACCTGTTTTTCATCCCTTCATTTATATTTATCTATTTTTTTTCTTGTGATAGCATTTAAAAGAGCCTGGATAAAGGTTTCTTTTTAGTTCCTGGCGTAGAAGCCTTGTGTCCCATATTTATGGATATTAGGTGTTGTAGTCATATATAAAAATATAAACAAACAATGAACAAATATTTCTCATTGTATCTATTACCTTTTGATCCAGCTAGGAGAATAATCTCTCCCTCTTGTATGTCATCTTTAATTACAGGTATCCAGAGATTTACAGGAAAAGGTTATATCATTGCCCCCCTTTCATAGATGAGGGGGCCATGGTAAGGGAAAAGAAACATACTGGGAGAAAACAACACTTTATCCTAACCCAGGCTGACACTGCCTGATATTTTCGAGTGCCTGTAGGCTTCCTTCTGTCAAAACACAAATGCATTTTTTTTTAAAGAGTAGCAGGACCCATCTGTTTTAAATTTTGTTGTTGTTGTTGTTGGGGTGTGTGTGTGTGTGTGTGTGTGTCTGTGTGTGTGATTTTTTTCCTTTTACCACTAATAGTAACAGGATTAATTTTTCATTATTTTCATCTTGATGAGTAAATATCACTGTGCCTGGCAGAACCACTTCTGCAAAGAGGATAGCATCTGCTTTTCCTGAACATTCTCTGCAGAACTGAAGAGGTATAAGGAGGTTGTGAGTCACATTTATTAACTCTATCAGCACAAAATGCGTGTTCATCTGAGGACAGAAGTTGTACTCTATTTCCAATATATAGTCATTTCAAGGAACTAGGTGTTAAGTCATGAAGAAGCAGGGGAGACAAGCAGGAAAAAAAGTATTGCCTTTGGTGTTATAAAAGTCCACTGTGTGCAGCACTGTGTGCAGCCATGGGCTCCCCAACCTACAGCGGGTGTTAAGGCCCCTGGAAGCACCCAGAGGAGGGCAGCAAGGGCCGGACGGCCGTGCTGTGAGGAGAGGCTGAGGACACTGGGGCTGCCCAGCCTGGAGAAGAGGAGGCCCAGAGGCGGCCTCACTGCTCCCGGCAGCTCCCTGAGGAGGGAAGCGCAGAGGCAGGTGCCGGCCCCTGCTCCCTGGGAGCTGCTGGCAGGGCACACGGGAACGGCACAGAGCTGCGCCAGGGGAGGGCCCGGCTGGGCATCGGGAAGCATTTCTGTACCCTGAGGGTGGCCAGACACCGCAACAGGCTTCCTAGCGAGGTGCTGGGTGCCCCGAGCCTGTCGGTGTCCAAGGGGCATTTGGACAATGCCCTCAGTACTGTGCTTTGACTTCTGGTCAGCCCTGAGCTGGTCAGGCAGATGGACTGGGTGATCTCTGAAGGTCCCTTCCAGCTGAACTAGTCTATTCTATTCTGTTCTGTTCTAATCTATCCTATTGAATGCAACCTTGTGAGAGGAGGGAATAGGTAATAAAAGAAAAAAAACATTGACAGTCAAATGGCAAATCAGGAGTATTTCTTTTTGTTTTGTTTTCTTTTTTTTTTTTTCCCCCATGTTATTTGCTCATTAACATTTCTCTCACCTTCTGAGTGGTGTCTTACTCTACGAAGCCACATGCTTGACTTAAGTATATGCTATTGCTGTTTAAAGAGTTTTAAAGAGCAAGATCAAGGCTAGTTTTTTCCTGGTTATATTTTCCTAATAAGAAAGAAATGATATGTAATGTAAAAATAACAGAGGGTGATCCTGTGATTAAAAGGAAAAAAAAAAAAGAAAAAAAAAGAAAAAAAAAAGAAAAAAAAAAGAAAAAATATCAGTAGTTTTTTGGAAAAGAAGCATCTGATGAATTCAAATATTTTTGTAAGAGTCTTACAACTGTTCAGGTTAATTCTGGCTAGTACTGCTGATATGGCCATGAAAGCTCTAAGGAGCTTGTATGGACAAACAACACATGATATCAAGTTGGTCTCCTCCTTCACAAAACAATCAAAGACACAAGACTGCTTGCTGGTTTATGGGCCAGAGAATACAAAATTATCCCAACTCTAAGTATGGGGTTAGGGAGAAAACATTTCTAAACATGTTAACAATGCTGGTACTTCAAACGTGAAAGAGGGCCTTGGTTGTTTAGAGACGCAATTATGGTACTCTCTTGACTGATTTAAGACCCCATGACAGCTTGGAAGAGGCTTCAGATATCCTAGAGCTGGACAGGTAACCATGAAAAAAGGTTAAGAAGAAATAGAGATGGAAAAGTGGAATTTATCAGTTCATGTTTAGATAACTGTTTTATAGGCACACATATATCTGATACAGTCAATGGAAGGAAAAGGGTCATTTCTAGAGCACAATTAATTTTACCCTAAAATAGGTGTCTAAAATAGATCAAATAAATTGTGCCTATTTCTCTCAGACAACTGTGAAGGGAGTCCAGATAACTAGCTTAGCTGTAGATGTCTGTATTATAGATGTCTGACATTAGGTGAGATGAAGTAACTTTCTACAAGGTCACACAGAATACTAAAGACCGAGCCAGGACTGTACACCTCCTCCATCACCCCTTACAGCAGGTTAAGTTATTTTTCCATTTAAAGGTGATCTTTATTATTTTTAATTATAACCTGAACATCTTCTATATTTTTCCTTTGCTTAACTAGACCCAGCTAGGCTGAATAAACTCTGCCTATGTTGATACATATTTCCAAGTTCCTAGAGAGAGATCCTATGTAATAATAGATTACATGTGTTTGGTTGCACTACGTGACCTTCACTCTTGTGTTAATGTCAGTTGTCATTACCATATGCTGTAACTGGAACAAGGCAACAAGGAAATAGGATTAGCAATATAATATTTTCAATATTTTTTCAATATGTCTCATTGTAGTGTCTGTCTCCACTATTTTGTTGCTGTTTTTCTTAGGAGAGCACAGTTTGATTCATAATTCATTATATCTACTAATGAGTTATCTTTTGGTTTATTTCTAATTCTGTCATTTTTCTGACTCGCGTATCTAAGTAATTTTAACTCATTGGCAGTAATTAATTCCATCTGTACTAAAGAAAGATGGAGAGGAAAACAGGAGGGAAATTTAACATAATATGCTAATAACTAACATAATAATAAATAACCTACATAATAATAGATTGTTTCTCACTTATACACACTATAAATTTATTGCTCCTTTAAAAAATGTTTCATATTTCTAGACTACAACTGCATTAGTATGTAGAGGTATGTATGCATTTAAACCAAATAAGGAGGGTGGATGGTTCTGATGTGGTGAGTTGTTTCTTTAGAACATGTGTTAGTAGTTAGAAGATTTCTTTTTCCAGGTTATTTTAAGAAGTAGTTTTACTGCTGTCCTTCACTAAGAACTATTTTAAAGTCAATGATTTTTTTTTTTTTATTAAGCCTTTAAAAAGAATATGAAACAGGACAGATTCTTGTGTATTTTTCACCTATAAATTCAGCCTGCATGACATACTTTATTTGGTTGGTGGTTACAGAAATGATTCGAATATACCTTGCTATGCTCATGTGTAATTCAGTCATGGAATAGACGTAAGCATAGAAGAAAGCCATTGAAGTGAGACTGCATTTAGTCTCAGATAAGAATTCTACCTCTCTACCAAAACAGTGTTGTTGTATCAAGACTCTATATTAAAAATGTGAAAGATAAAAATAAGGTTTTCTTTTAGACCAGATAGATACAAACTGTTACATTATGCCTTTTAACCAAGATTTGGATGCCACTAGAAATTTCACAGAATCAAAACCCACCCTGCTCAAGCAAGGCCATGCTGAGCAGGTTGCCTAGGACTGTGTCCAGATAGGTTTTGAAGATCTCCAAGGCGGGAGATTCCACAACCTCTCTGGATAACCTGTGCCAGTTCTCCATCACCTGCACAATAAAGTGTTTCCCGATGTTCAGATAGAACCTCCTGTGTTCAGTTTATGCCCATTGCCTCTTGTCCCTGGACACCACTGAAAACAAAGCTATTTTCAATCTACCTGTCTGCTCATCCAGCCCATACTTCACCATCTTCTCTATGAGGATCTTACACAAACCAGTTTCAAAAAATCTTACGGAAGTCCAGGAGGGCAATACCCACTGTTTTTCTCTCATCTTCCAAGTCAGTCTTGTGCACGAGTTAACAAAACCCAAAGACAGAGTTTGAGCATAATCTCAAATGTTAAGGTTAGTGCTTGCCATCCACCTAAAGAATGGTTACTGTAACTTGAGCTTTGTCTACATATTCGTGGTAATAGCTCACACTTGGTGTGGTACATGAGCCCCATGGTGCCTCAGACACTGCTAAATAGCTGGCTTGCTATAGTCACACATGTGCAGACAGCTGTTTCCTACTGAAGCCTGAACCTGTCCGTGTAACTTCCTGCTGCATAAGCCAGCAAGTTGCAAATACTATTTCCTTGACAGTCTACTGATGCTAGAGCTCTTCTCTTCAGAAGGACACAATTGTGGTTTGGAAACTATGACAGCTAGCTAGTGACCAGTGTTACTGCTCAGGGCCATTGTGATGGAATTCTGACCTGTCAGGATATATATATATATTATATATATATTATATATGTATATTATTTCTTTTATCATGCTTTCTAATCCTAAACACTGCATTATTAACTTTGAACACATGATAGTCTGAAATAGAATCGAGGCAATCGTTGAATCTTATGCTGTAAATACAGCCATAAAAATGTAGCAGGAGCTACAAACTTCAAGACGATGCAAACACCAGAAAGCTATAGTTCAAACACTTTTGTCATTTCAGCTTCTAGTTTTGTGCCTCTGTAGGTTATTCTCCTCAGCTGAGAGAGCTGGGCAAACTACATGATTTCTACGCTAAATTTAATGTGAGACAAAAGCTTAAAAAAAAAAAAATCTGACAAAAAATTCAGGGTTTATTTTGACAAGAGACCTTCCCACAAAACAAAAACAACAGCAACAAAAACCCACAACAACAACAAACAGCCCAGCAACAACCCAAAACAGAACAAAACAAACCAATCAACCAAACCAACCAACCAACCAACCAAAACAAGTGGAAGACTTTGAAGGAACTAGGAAAGACAGAACAGTGGTCTCTGTATGGGTGACAGCTTGGCCAAGCTTGGAAAACTTCAACATTTTCAGAGGCACAATCTGACATACAAGCAGCTATTCAGCGAAGTGTTGAAGATTCTAAATGCCAAAGTGTTCATTATCTGTAGTACTAATGGTTTCCTACCAGGGCTGTTACCAGAACACCTCTACCATGTGTGTCTACAATCACAAACATTTTGCAATTTTTTTTCAAACGAAGTACTTTTTGAATATTTTATGGGTAAACAGTGGGACCTATAAGAATTATTTTAACTACCAATTACTACATACTAATATTTTTTTCAGCATTAAACAAATAATAATAATAATAAAGTATATAGTAAGATTAATAATGAAATAAAATAATCCATCAGACTACTATCTTGGCTGAATTACTGAGTGAGTCACTTTCAGAAAGACTTCCTTTGCATCCTTGCCTTATTTCCAAGAACATATCCTCACCTGTCTCTCAACACCAAGTCCAATTAACAGCTGTGTCAACACCTGTCCTGAAGACCTGAGAGCATTTCTCACCTTCTGGGTCTCACTGTGTGTTGCAATCATGGGACTGTTACAGGAAGATGCCTAGGTCTATCACCCTCTCCTATGTCCCTATTGAGAGATCGATTCAGAAGTATAAGCCAGGAGAAGTGGCAGATCTGGTGGCCCTGTAGAAGGGCAACAGAACAAGCTTATTCTCCAGTGGACTTCAGGAACTTCAGTCTTCACATAGTAATAATAATTATCCTTTTTAGGGCTCTCAATGTGCTTAAAAGCAAAGAGTGACCAAAAATAGAGACCAGGAAAAGTATTCATGTTTGTTCTTTGGTGAGTCTTCTAAACTGACTGACAAAATTTATAATGAAAATATTATGTATGCAGAAATAATATTATATGTATCTCTTTTGTTCCCATCAGTTTTGATTTCAGTTTACCTCTTCATTAAAGCACTGAGTTAATAGCTGTCTTTTTTTTTTTTTTTTCCAGAGAGTATTATACCAAATTATTTATAGAAAGCTCCAGGGAGAAGATGTTAATAGTTCCCAGGCAAGTTTTGAATGTGTAATTCAGCCATAAATTGCTATAAATATTGTAAATAATATATTTGCTAGTGTAAATAATATTGAAATTTTATTTCATAGTAAATATGATGATGCTTCTTATTTTAAGAACCTTATTTTAATTAGACTTCAAGATACTGTTATACTTGCAAAATTTAACAAAAATGCCTACATATATTTCTCATGGTCTGCTGTTCAGAGAAGATGCTATTTTCATGGTAGGCAATATCCTTTTTCACATGAGTAAAACCATATCTGAATTTGGTCACCAAACAAACAATCTGAAGGTCCATAATGATCATTGTTAATTAGTGGTTGGTCTCTTCAGCTACTGGCAGACAGAAATCTATGCTGAAATTTGTACAGGGCATCCCTTGCATGAAACAGACTTTCCTCTTTGTTAATTGGGTATTGGGTCTACAAGTTTGCCTTCAATTTATAAATTCCTCCCCCATGATGCTAGTTGGCATCTTGCAGTCAACTACAAGAGATAGAGGAAGATTTGCTGTATAGAAAATAGTCTATACTATTCATCTTGTATACTGGGCAAGCTAATAACTGACACTTTGTGTTTCTTTGTTTGTTTTTCTGACTTTTCTGGACATTTCTCCCTAACATACCCAAATCTAACATACCCAAATGTCAACATACCCAGGGAACATTAATAATCTCTTTTCTCCTTTCCTTCCTCTTCTCTCTTGCTTTGGGTCGAAACAAGTCAAATGCTGCTGCATAAAACCTTTTTGTATCTACAATTTGTAGCTGTTCACTGGGAGTCATATATCTATAGGCATTCATAATTGTCTGTTTCACTGTACTGGGTCGGGCTGGGATGTTAACTTTCCCTGCAGCAGCCCATACAGTGCTGTGCTCTGCACTCGTAGCTAAAACAGCAATGGTATCACACCAGTGTTGTGTCTGCTGCTGAGCAGTGCTGGCACAGCATCAGGACTCTCTCTAACCCCCCTAGGGGGTGGGCAAAGAAGTGAGAAACAAACATCACCAGGGCAGCTGACCTAAACCAACCAAAGGGATATTCCATACCATATGATGTCACACTCAGCAATAAAAGGTGGAAAAAGGAAGAAGAGGGGAGGGGTGGGCTCTTGTTGTGAAAACGTCTGTCCTCCTCCCGAACACTGGCTACGTGCGTTGAGGCCCTGCTTCAAGGACGTGGTCAAGCATTGCTCATTTGTGGGAAGTAGAGAGTAATTTCTTTCCTCTGCACTTCCACATAGCCTTTACTTGTTTTGTTTAGTTTTCCCTTTCCCCCTCCCTTTTCACCTTTCCTTTTTTTTTTTTTTCCCCTTTAGTTAAATTGTTAATTGTTTAGTTAAATTGTTTAGTTAAATTGTTTAATTAATAATAATCTTTCCTTAGTAATTATTTCTTTTTTCCTTTAATTAAATCATCCTTATCTCAACCCGTGATTTGTTCTTTCCTTTACTTCTTCCCCTCCTCATCTAAGGAGGGGGAGTGAGAGAGCGGTTGTGGTGTTCATCTGCCTAGCGCGGTAAAACCACCACATTCACGAGTACAGAATCTGTGCTGACAACAGTGTGCTATGTAACCTGACATGTCTGCTTTTCAAAAAAGAGCTACATGTAAATGGCTAAGCTAAAATTTTGCTGTTGACCTTTCTTATAAGGTTAGGATCAGTGAGATGCAACATCAGATTATATGGAGCTAGACAACAATTCTATTATAGTGATCAATAGGTCTTGCCATTGGATTAGTGTTGTTTCCAATTATAAAAGAATGACAAATTGTGGTTTTCCATCCTGGCAGCTACATGATTTTACATGATTTATACATCATATATCACCATTTAAATCCAACACATTGTGATTTTTCTCCCACTACTTTTGATCCTTGATGTGAGTTTTCTTTAAATCTAGAACTGTACTGATGTAGCATCGGACAGTACACCTGAATTTTCCATTAAGAGCTTAAATGAAATGACACCAATATTTCAAAGCAGAGGTGGTGATATGTATGTTTTATATGAAATGGCTATGCAATCAATGCAAAAATAATTCATTATGTATGTGAAATTCCATAGGAACAAACAAACAAACCACAAAACAATACGAACAACAAAGACTTAAAACTAACCCAGAAAGAAAAGCTTGCACAATTTATATAGAAGTAATTTGAAATGAACTGTGAATTTGTTGTCTTTATTAATGATAAATTTGCTAAATTATTTAACATCCAGATGGCACTTTTAGTCTTGCACCTATCAAATCCCACTGATACACCCACAACGGAAACAGTAAATTGAGCTTCTCTGTTTTAGGCTCATCTGTTCCAGGATGCAACACCTCTTTCTGGTCTAGACTGAAGATCTTAACTAGAACTTAAACTAAACTGAATTCACCAATATCCTTAAATGAGGTTCTAACTATTTTGTTATGTTCATTGCTGTGTGTTGTATTCTGTGGTTAGAATTGCAAAATATAATAAAACCTGAAAACAGTTGTCAATATCTATGAGTCACATTTTGTAATTATTTTATCAGAAATAACTTTTCTCACTAGCTCATCTCTCCTTAATTTATGTAAAAGTCTGTGATTACCTCTACAGAAATACCTGTGTAAAATACAATGAAAGGTTTAAAGGACAGTAGTTCTTAGTATGGAAGTATAAAGAAATATGAAGAGGTAGACCTGCATCTGAATTACTTGAAAGTGATTGTTTTTAATTTATTGTGAACCACACTTAGGCAGTCTGAGAAAAATAAAAAACAAATTCTGAAAGTCATGAAGAGGTGTAAAGGACTATCTGAAAATTCATACAGAAGTCTGGCTAGCACTACGTTTGAGAGTATCTTACACTTCTTGTTAAACCTGCACTCTTTGAAGAGCTTGCTAACAACTAACTTCCAGAAATAGCTAGTAAATAACACAAAAATATTTTCCAAAGCAGCTAGCCTCAAAGAATGAATTCATGAACTTTTTTAAATTTTTGGAAAAATATCTTTTGACTACAGGAAGGCCAAGATTCAGAGTAGATGTTTTAAATATGTCCATCCTGATTAAGTGCTAAAGGGTAAATGGAGTGTTAGCTGGAGGCCTGATCACAGAGTCATAAATATTTAGATAGTCCATTCCACTTCCCATCAGAGGAGGAAAAAAAAAAAAAGACACAGAAGGACAAAACTAGACAGTAATGAAAGTCGATCTGTCTCTAAAGTGCCAGAAGGTTATATGCTTTTTTTTTTTTTTTTCTCCCCAAAGGAATCCGATTGTAGCACAGGAATATATGTTAAAACTCATAACTAAGGCAATCTTTCAAAGCTTGATTAATTTTCTTAATTATTTTTAATCCTCATGGATGATAAATTTTCTGGTATCACAGATGCCAGAAACCTCAATTTACAAGTTTATATGCAAGACTAGATTTAAGTATTTGTTTATAATGGATTTCCAAATATATTTAAAGTTATCCTAACAACATGTGTTCTAGCCAGTAAATTCTAATTGTTTAGGCAAAAGAAAATATATAAGCACACTTGCAAGTTTATTTCAGTTCAAGTTTCAGAACATTGAAAAAAATATACATGTAGAAAGGAAAGAAAAATGTAAAAAATATACTGTATGAATATATAACTCCTGTAAATGTCTGGAAAACATAAATCCACCATTGTACATGAAAATATAATTTTCACCTGCAGAGAAATGAGAACGATTAGGAACTGAAGTTTACCTGAGATGAATACATACAAAGCTGGCCAGCACTCAGCATTTATTTGAGTTCAGGCCAAAATTACCTGAGCTCATTTACTTGAGCACAAATAAATTTGTGTTTTTCTGAGTTAAACATTATACACAACCCTTTATTTTGACTGATTGTCATAATTTGTGATAAAATATGAAATTTAATTAACTCATGTTAATCCCCAAATATTTGTTTGGGGACTTTTCATTTATGTGATTTGATGATGCACATATGGAAAAGTACTATTCATCTGTTTGAATTCTGATTAAGAGCTAGAGTATATCTGGCAATTACAGAAAATTTATCAAAGGCAGCCTTTCCCCATTTTTGTTCCATTTGCTTCTTGGAAGTGAGACTTGATATATAGGCTCTGAATCCAAGCTGATATTACAGTGCCTCTCAAATTGTGTCCACTGTATCTGCAGCGATACCTTAACAACCATTTCGGTGACTCCTCACTCACAGCTATAATTTGCTTTGTAATCTACCTGCCATTTTTTCTCAGAACAAACATTTTCTCCAGATTTGATTCAAGCTCCTGACAGTCTAGTTTGGTTGGAACAAACTAGTTTGGCCATTTTTTGACTATTTCATCTTAGTCAAAGTTGAACAGGTAAATTTATGGTGTGCCTGTAGGCAAGGCAGCTAGAAGACATATCCTGAGATCATTGCATGGAGAGATGTTTGCAGTTTTTTCCTGATATGAATCTTAAAGGTGTCCTGTAGCTTAGTATTTTACATACTAAGATAGACAGTTTAGCCTCTGAAATCAGTTTTTTTTTTTTTTTTTTTTTTTTTTAATTATATCATAATGTGCTGAATAGGACATTTTCTACATCTCCTTGGTGAAATGAAATAATTGAAGCAACTAATTAAACCTTCTACCATTATTATGGTTTTGTTTGTTTGTTTTCCCAGATTCTTTTCTGCAGAAAGAGTACAGAGGATTTTTTTCCCCATCTTGATTGCATATAGCTTGACATTTTATTGTGAATGTTTGGTTCTGAAGAAATTGTTTTCTAATTTCAAAATAATGTTTGCTGTCTGATTTAAATTATTATTTGATTTGAAATTGGTAAAGTCTTTGCCCCTATAGATAACACAGCTCTAAAAAACATTCAGTTGATACTCAAAAATTTACTGTGTGTAAATAATGACACTTTGTTCCCATTTTTCAACTGAAGTGCTGTTGATTGTCCTTGATCTGAAGGGAGAGGCTGCATTGCAGACACCAGGCTGCAGGAAGAGCCT
The DNA here is from genome assembly GCF_964034855.1 of Anser brachyrhynchus. Classification (NCBI taxonomy): domain Eukaryota; kingdom Metazoa; phylum Chordata; class Aves; order Anseriformes; family Anatidae; genus Anser; species Anser brachyrhynchus. The sequence continues at coordinate 74,342,280 of NC_137697.1, read as the reverse complement.
AAACATTTCTCCTGGGACAGGGACAGGCAGAAGACCTGCCTGCAAAAAGCATTCCTGGGTGGAGGACCTCCTGCAGCAGGTGGCTGAGAAGGCTATGTGGTGAGAAGGCTAACATCAGGAGGCTGATAATGAGTTAGCTGGTTTCAAGCACAGTTTGCAGGGGACCCACTGCCCACGGACAACCAGCCAAAAACTCCCCAGCTGGCACACACAGAAGGGAACAAGGGCAATAATGCAGAAGAATGGAAGCTTACAATGGCAAGGACCAGCAGGAGGAAGTGACTTCCCCTGAAGCCTGAGGTGCTATGGCAGAACCTCCTCACCTCTCTGCAGACTGAAGGGGAAAGACCAGGAGAGACTCTGAAGCTTAGTAAGGCAGCCCAGTCTGCTCCCCATATAACAACCAAGAAAAGGCAACAGGTAATAGCAGAAAGTGGATTTCTTCTGTGAGGTATGGAAGTACTTATATTCCAGCCTGATGCACTCTGTAGAGAGGTGTGATGCTTATGAGGGGTTCGTAACAGAGAATATCAGAGAGACTACCCAGCCTAGTACAGTCCTCCGACTTGTTTCATCTGTTGCTGCAGTTTCAGGTGGGTAAGAGTGAAACAGCCAGGAGCAGTCTAGGGAGTATCAAGAAGGACTACAGAACCCTCAGAGTGCTGGTAAGAGACTCCGGAGCACAGGTAATTTTTTCACCAATCCTTCCAGTCAAAGGGAAGGGGCTTGAAATATTACTGCAACTAAGACTGCCCTTGAGCTTCACATTCCCCACCAGCCTCTCCTTGGTGGTGAGAATGAGCCTGAGCTCACTCAAAGCACCTGTCCTCATTGTCTACTCTATCTCTTGGTAAAGTAAATTATCATCAACACATTCCAAGAACCTCCTGGATTGCCTATGCCCTGCTGTTTTTCCCTGCAATGGTGGTGGTTGAAGTCCTTCATGAGGACCAGGGCTTGTGAAAATGAGGCTGCTTCTGTCTGTCTGTAGAGGGCCTCATCTGCTTGGTCTTCCTGATCAAGTGGTCTGCAGCAGACCCCACCACAATGTCACCTGTCCCTGCCTTCCCTTTAATCCCGACCCACAAGCTCTCGGTCAGCTCCCCACCCATCCCCAGGCAGAGCTCCATGGACTCCATCTGCTCTTTGACATAGAGGGTGATGCCCCCTCCTTGTGTCCCCTACCTGTCCCTCCTAAAGAGCCTGTATCCTTCCATTCCAATACTCCATCCCACGGGAGCCATGCAAATGAGGTCATAGCCCTGCAGGCATGCATATATCTCTAACTATTTTAGTCCCCATGCTATGTGCATTAGCATAGAGACATTTACGTTGGGCTCCTCATGAAGCTGTCTTACTGGCTGGAGTGGCTGGAAGAAAAGTACAGAAAATCTATATCCGGTGCCTTCCCTTCATCCGCTAAGCAGATGATCTTATCATAGAAGGATATCAAATTAGAGAGACAGGACTTTCCTTTCATGAACCTATTTTGGCTGGGCCTGATGATTGCAATATCCTTTAAGTCGCTTCTTATGGCACTCAGAATAATCTCCGTAATTTTTCCAGGTCTAGCAGGTCTGTAATTTCCAGGGCCTTCTCTTGTACTCATGGAGGTAATACTGTGCTTCAGAAGAGAAATCTGTAAAATATTTTATCACCATGCTTTATGGATGAATATGTTTCATTCATGCATACTTAAGTACTTCAATATATAAGAAAGGGTTAATTATGAATAAAATATATGCTTGATGATTAGACATATTTTGTACAGCTGACACGCAGGAAAAAAAAAAGAATCAGTGTACTTAAATGATTTCAAGAATTTCAAAAATGACTTCAGTCTAGTTTTGCATTCAAAGCAGTGACTGAAGAATCAGTCTTTAGTTAAATATCTGAAAAAAGTCCAGAAGATATGATTTTACATGGTTGAGATATATACAAACATTTAAATCTCTTTAATAATGTTCATATTTTAATAATTAAGCCTGTTTCTAAAAGGTGTTGAGTATCTTGAACATCCCTGTTTCAGTATTTCTCTGAAGTAGCTCAAAAAAAAAAAAAAAAAAAACAGGCCTTGAAAAATAATTTCTAGATGTAAGTGTCTGATTTCTGAAGCCCCTGCAGATAAATAATATTTCTTGGTGTTTACCCAGCTGGTGCTTAGGCTGGAGCTCACAAGGGTCACAATCCACATTCCAGTCTTGAACAGACTAGTTTGCACATCTTTATGCAGTTACTTTGGAAACACACAGTACATTCAGCTGTCAAGGGAAAGATTGGACCGAATATGCTGGCCCAGAGCTGTAGTATATCGCAGGTGCAGTGAACCTGGCAGGTGCCTTGGGATGAACACCTGCAAGATGAAGTCTCTGGTGAGCCGCATGTGCTCCTGCACCATGGTGGTACCTCACGGGGGGCGTGCACACAGGACTCAGTCACACACCTTGTGGCCAGCCAGCTTTTCTGGATGCACTGCAGCTGTGCTGCAGATGTTAAAAGGAACAGAGGCATTGACTGCCCCAGAATGGGGTGCATTAAACACAACACAGCCAGCCGGTCTAAAGGGGTGATGTTCCCACTGTATTTAGCATTGATGCAGCCTCAGCGTTGTGTGCAGGCCTCCCCTGGAGCACTGTGTGCAGCTGTGGGCTCCCCAACCTACAGCGGGTGTTAAGGCCCTTGGAAGCACCCAGAGGAGGGCAGCAAGGGCCGGACGGCCGTGCTGTGAGGAGAGGCTGAGGACACTGGGGCTGCCCAGCCTGGAGAAGAGGAGGCCCAGAGGCGGCCTCACTGCTCCCGGCAGCTCCCTGAGGAGGGAAGCGCAGAGGCAGGTGCCGGCCCCTGCTCCCTGGGAGCTGCTGGCAGGGCACACGGGAACGGCACAGAGCTGCGCCAGGGGAGGGCCCGGCTGGGCATCGGGAAGCATTTCTGTACCCTGAGGGTGGCCAGACACCGCAACAGGCTTCCTAGCGAGGTGCTGGGTGCCCCGAGCCTGTCGGTGTCCAAGGGGCATTTGGACAATGCCCTCAGTACTGTGCTTTGACTTCTGGTCAGCCCTGAGCTGGTCAGGCAGATGGACTGGGTGATCTCTGAAGGTCCCTTCTAATGAAAATACTCTGTTCTATATGTATGTTGCAACATCGTTTGGAAATTCAACCAAATGAATGTTCAGTTTATGTCCTTTCTTATATGATTAGCCAGTCCCAATTGATTCTTCATTTACATTTATATGTTAATTCTATTTAGGATTTTTTCCCCCCACATTTAAATTGATTTTTGACTACTTCAGTCAGCTGCTGAAATTCCATTAGGTGCTGCTATGTTACTTAGTTGACATTGTATTTCTACTTTTTAATGACTAAGAGAGCAACTAACAGAACTCAAACATTGAATTTCAAATATTAAAAATGAAATGGGACTCAAAATAGAAATATCTAAATAGTCAGACTTCACTTTTTATCCACAGTGGGGTGGGGATTTTTATTTACTTATAAACAGTTATGGGACAGCAATTGCCATAAGCAAACTCACAGCTTGCAATCTTTCATTGATGAGTCTTTTCTTAGCTGCAGTGACTGAATTCTTGGAAGCAAGAAATGTTTCCAAGAAATTAACCACAAAGTGTAAAACAGAAGAAACCCCTATTCAGTTGCAAATTTTGTACTGACTCCCAATTTATTCTGATTTGGAAGCTTTCAAAATCCAAGATCCTGAGCTTTTATAGAGGGACGCTTTCCAAGTTGTATTTATTTAGTAAGTATACCTATTGGGAGTTTAACTTATTCATTACTTTTTTCAATATGAATTAAGTTGTCCAAAGAACAAAAGCTTTAGAAGAAAACAACTAAGACAACAAGGGGTTTATTGTTCATTCAGCTTCATCTGGCAGCAGTAAGAAAGTGCATTGTCTCAAAACTAAACGTACTTGAAAGAAGAACATGAGTGCAGCAGTACTGTTTGGTTTGCTTTTATATTAGTCTTGTTTTGTGACAAATAAGTGCAACTCTGATAGCAGACTAACGAAGACAATTAATTAATTAATTTCAATACAGTTAAAGAAAACAGCCACAGAATGAATTCATTTTTAGGTAACAGACATTTACTTACTTAAACTGCATAAAATAACCTTGAACCCAGCTTGTCAGTTTTCTAACAGGCTGTGAAATGTAGCTCCTGCTTGTTAACCCTAAGCCCTGTGAATGCATATTTGGCCATTTTTAATTGGATAAATTAACATAGTAATGTCAATTCTATTTTTTTAAACAATATATATACGTATATATATATTTATTTTTTTTTTGCATTTCCAATTAGCATTTCACATTGAGAGAACTGCTTTTTCAGAAACACATTTTTTTCATTAACATACATTTTCTTTAGTTTTTAGCAAAGTGAATATGTCCTGTTAATTTAGTTTTCCTGTTTAGGATAATGGGTAAAGCTTTTCTTGCCTAGAAGAAAAAATAATATAACTTTAAATAGAAGGAAGAAACCTTAATAAAAGCACAGAATATGTTAATCAGTTATCTATCAGGTATACCACATATGTCTGTTCATGGATCCTAACATTTTCCTAAAAAGTTCAGAGTAAAGACTATCAGCTGGTAATTTAGCACTATGAGGTATGCTGAAACCATTGCTGTTGTGCTGTATTGGTAAAGTGAATTTTAATTGCTGCAGCATATTTCTAAATGGAATAATTATTCTAACAAAAGTTCATGTTTGTCTAGCAATTGTCATGTATCAGTTCCATAAATCAAATGTATTGTTGCTGCTAAAGGTGCAAGGCAATAAAGGTGATACAGTCTATATAATGCTATGTAATCTGTGAAGCAAATAATAGTCAAAAATATAAACTTTTTGCAAAACGGGATTACTAGAAAATATTTCTGGCCATCTTCTGTACATGATTATTTCAGCTGTGGCAATTGGTGATGGTCTTCTTCTGACATTGTACAGTCCAGTGGTTTCTGAGAGCCCACTGAGCCAGAAAGTCTTAGCTGTACCATCCTCTATCTGCCTTTTTAATGCACCATGGGGATGATGGCTTTTTCTGTTGTTATTAGTGCCTGCAGCAAAGACAACTTCCCTCATGTACACAGAGAGCTGCGTCAAGTGCTTTTGTTACAGCTATTTGATGCTAGTTAACTTTTCCTTTTGCTGTTGCTTCACTTCTGAGGTAGGGCTGCATGGTGTGCAGTGCTTTATATGTCACTTCAGTGCCTCTGAGTGCCATCCCTAGAAGGGCTCCCATTAGAAATGTCAAAGAGTTAATGACTGGAACTGATCCTAAGCAGTTTCTTCTTCAAGACTGAACTGTTTGTTAAACATACCTGGCTGCTCAATGTTTTCTTAGCCTCCTACTTGAGGCACAAAGGCAACCAGTTATGAGATACTTTGCAGCTATGGGTAGATTTGCCTAAGGTAAAATAAAGAAGACAGAGACTTCAGCCTGCTTTGTTTGTATGCTTGTTTTTTCATAACATGTGTGTCAAAGTGGTGAAGAAATATTATTAAGGTATTATCTAAATTTGCTTACAAACTCTTGTAGGAAACAACATCAATTAAATACATAAACATCTGAAACTTCACAGTACATTTCATATGGCTTATTTTTCTCCATTTTACTCTCCATCCCCGCCACCTGCTGTATAATTGAAAAAGTAGGAGAATAAAATTCTGTGCTGGTGTTTAATCATCCATCCTAAGTCATTCAGAAGAAATGTCTTATGGTAAAATGTCCTAAAATTATTAAATTGACATAGTATCCTCAGATACATAATTTCATCTATGTAATTTTTTCTCCTCAGTTAATTTTTGGGGCAGTGAGATTGTAACAGTAAAGGCTCTGGGATATAAAATGTTTATTTTTTTCCCCAGACTGACAATTCTTTTTTTATCATTATTACGTAAAATTACTTACAGATCAAAAAATAATAATAATGAAAAGAACACAGTCTGTGACACTGTCTGAAACATAAGAAGGAGGAATAAAGCATGATCTGAAAAATAAAAAAGGCTGTATTAACAGGAGTGGAGGAAGAATACAAGAAGTGTAGGAGGAGTAGGTGAAAACTGAAGTATTCACTTTCTTAGTAAAAAAAAATAAATCACAGAAAGATTTGATAAAGTTTCTGAAATAAATAAAAGCAAAACTATGAAAAAAGATACTAAGGCTCAGCACAGTTATCACGTAATTCTGAGATATCAGTAGGATGTTTTTTATATATTGCTTCAAAACAAAATGGACAATAAAGTACCTATAAACACAGAAGATGCATCACAACAATAAAAAAAGCCTTCAGAGGTGCTTTAATGTTAGACATTCAAACTATAAAATTTGTCAGAGGATGAAACTGAATGAATTTGTTAGTCCACATCATAATCCCATGACTGTCCCTGCTTCTAATGATATCTTATCTGACTGCATGTTACACTCACTGGTTAGTAGTCATACTCAAAGTGAGATCTCCAGACCCAGTGTAGTGAGCTTTTTATTACTTACTTTAGAAATGTAGAGAGATTGACATTCATACAACAAAGTTCCTCTTCCAGGAGCTTATCCTTCCAGGAGCTTATGCACTGAGTATGTATCTCGCCAACAATGCAGTTGCATGGTGGAGGGTTCTGGCGTATCTTCTTAGCCACACAGGCAGCAGAGCCAGTTTGAGTCAGTAATATATCTGCTTAAATTTTTCAATTGATGGATTTGTGGCTTTCAGTTTCACCTAGATGCTTCTCAAACATGCTGATCTGGATATGCAGTCATCTTGACCATTCACTGGAGAATAATGTGGTCAGCACAGTCAAGGAACCTGACTAGTGTGACATATATTCATCTTTCTCTCAATATCTTTCCTAGGATCTGCAAACTGCAAGCTGGTAGCCATGATATTATATGTGTGACAGTAGCAGAAGGCCATTAAGATATGACTGAGATCTTTATATACTGCTTCCCAGAAGACAGGAAGAGATTGGGAGAGAAGGGAAAGTGTGGACTGATGGCTTTTATCTTCAAAAGAATGCAAAAGTCATATCCAAAAGCCCACCTTAGAAGAGCTCAGGCAACACAAAAAAGACCCAGCTGCTGGACAAACACGTGTCGTGTTGCCTGTGAGCACATAACACAAGAGTATGAATGAAGATGAGAGAAATCAATTTCCTTCCAAAGGAAAAATCACCTTCCCCTCCTGCTAGGCATCATGTTTGCTATGCTGTTGCTACATTATTTCCTACAAATACAGAATGAAGTGGCAATCTTTTATCTAGTTTAGCTCAATTCCTCTCCTAAAAGTCAAGAAGGTCAGAGAAAATCACAGAATAAGTGCCCACATTGAGATGTGAGAGAAGTAGCTGTGTGTAATATCTACCCTAGGCTGTTCATCCAGTCAGACACTTTGGACAAACTATTACATAAATCTCAAAAATAACAAAACTGTACTGAAAAATGAGAAAGTGCTACAGATTAAGTATTTATTTTTGCAGACCTACCTCCTTTAGTGTTTTTACTGTTTTGTTGGTGTTTTTGTTGGTGTTTTTTATTTATTTATTTTTTCAGTTGTCTCTGATATAAGTGATATCTGAAAGAGATAGGGTAATGATACCAGGAATTCCAGAATGCCTTTTGTGTAACTATAATGACATTACTTATTGAGGTGTTACTATTTCCTCCTTGTTTGATCATTTCTTTATTTATTTACAATAGAGAAAACATATATGTACAAAATTGTATATTACTTTATGTTACTTATTATTTTATGTATTGTTCTGAGTATTCTTCTATATTCTTTCAATAAACCTTTAAGTTAGGCTGAACTGCAAAGTGCAACAATGTGAGACATTTTTAGAGACAAAGCATAAGTAGTTCCTTTTTGAAGGTGCATATTTCCATTGCCATTACAACTTTAATGCAGTCAAACATAGTTCACTGTTTCATGGAGAAATTGTACACTGTGGATAATCTTTAAAGTGTTCACAAAAAAAAAAAAAATCTAAATAAACGGAAAAGAAACATTCTGAGCTAACTTCTTTTCCCCTGATGTAGCCTCCTTTTTATTAACATTGCTGAAAGCTTGCTGCCTTGTGTTGTCCAAAAATCATTTATTCTGTTTACTTTTCACTGTGATTTTGTCAAAACTTATTGAAGCATGCTGTCAGTTCTATAACACAATTTTAAGGAATAGCTCACATAGCATTCAGATTTTATTCCTGTAGGATAGACTTCTGGAAGTCTAACTTTTTTTCAGGATGTACTCTGTTAAACAAAAATAAACTGTCCGCTGTTAGAACCAGAGCTAAGGGAATGAGGCTGTTTTTGAGAAACATCATCTTGGAGAAGCAATTCTGCTTATTAAACAGGAAACAAGGTACAGATGGAAGAAAAGCCATTCCACAATATGGATAGCGTTCATAGCCTAGTTATGAAGCCTTTACTCTCTCTTGCCCCTGTTAATTTATGGCCAGGATGCAGCACTTTAAATTGAAATATCTTAGTTTTTTATTACTTTTCTGTGACAGCTGAGGCTGCTAGCAGAAACATGGCCACCTTCCTGCCTCACAGCTCTCTGTGATGTTGTTTTACTATTCCCAGGTACACCACATACCTTGAAAAGCTTGGTTTCAGTATTCATCAGAGTAAAAGTTCTGGAGCTGCATGTTACTGTATGAGGTAAAATATTCTTGCTGATATTTGGTAATTAGGAGGACTTTAAAAGGAGAGCTTAGTTGAATGTCTGGCAAAGCGATATTGTCTACTGCAAATGGAAATTTCAATTACAAGTTAGAAGCTGGATCCAAAAAATGCTGGGTTTATTTATTTATTTATTTATTCTCTTTCTTACACTCTTCACTAGCCTGAATCTTGGTCTTTGTTCTCTGGCAAGAGCTGGCTCTAAGGTTGTGCCTGACACTGGAGCAGTGCTGGCTGGCATTAGCCATCATCGTGTCAGGGCAGGAGGTAGGACTGGTACTGCATGAGCAACAGCACATCAGTCCCTGTGTAAACCTGTGCCTGGTGGAGTTTACTTGTGCACATTTACATGTAATTCCAGTAGGGCGGTATAAATTATTTCAGTGATAGTGTGAAGCACTAATGCTCAGATATTCTCTGAGGTCAGATATATACCTATGTGACTCTGCAGAATGTCCTGCTGCACTGTACCACTGTGAAAATGTCAACCTTATATATAAATAGGTAGGGCTCAGCTGTTGTTTCTCTGCAGTATTCTAAACTCTTATTTTGTCTCTGTGACAGTAACACACTTCTTAAGAGAGAGAATGGATTTTACTGACACAAAAATAGAGAAATATTGATTTCTACTTGTTCTTACATATAATCTTATTTGCAAAAGAAAAGTGACACAATTTTTTCATTATAGTGCTGCCAGTCTCAATTTCTGCATTAGGTTCCTCAGTTTTTCCACAAGTTGGCAGTGAAATTTTAAGGGGAGAAGGAAGGGGAGGGCAGATCAAGTTTATCAATGGACAACTACATTCAACAATTTATTTACTGGCAGCATTTCTAGCCTATTTTCCCTGTGGAGGTCAGTACAAATGACTTGGTGAGGTCTGCAGAATAAGATAAATGGATGTATCAGACTCTGCAGTTTCACAATGGCTCAGTGTTTCTTATTTCACAGCAATTCTTCTGTGATCCAGGGCTGCAATTTGTTAATGATAATTTTGATGTGTTTATCCTCCTTTTTCTGATCATTATGCAACAAACTAGAGAAGGAGTGGTCCTTTCCACCTTTCTTTTTATTGTTTTTGAGAGCAACAAGTTTCCCTAACAGGTTCCAATAATAACATATCATTGGGAAGCATATTTTGTGGGTTTGCTTATTTGTTTATTTGTTTGTCTGTTTGTGACTATAAGATGTCAATGAAGGAGAAGCTGAGAATACATCCAAAACTGGTGGATATCTACCAAAGGGGTGCCACTACAAAAGAAAGTCTTACACGCTGCTCTTTTTGGCAGCAAGATATATTTTCCCAACAAGCTTAACTGGAAACATGTAACTCTTGCTTACTGAAAAACTTTTAGAAATACATTACCTCCTAAAACTAATGAAGCATCTCAATGCAGAATGTTTCCTCTCTGAATTGCACATGTACTGTAACCAAACTTCTCAAGATTTAATATTATAATCTTTTAAAGGATCTTTCTGCTAAAGATTTTACAGAATGAAATATTGTAAAACATCATTGAATTATAACGTGAATGTTCAATATTTTTTTTTTTTTCCCCCACGCTCATATATGGGTTAGTTATTCAACATATTTAGTTCTCGAATGTTCCTCGCTGATTGCTGCAAGAATGTGATATTACAAATCATTTATTTTACTTGCTATTGATTTGAAGTGGTTTGGGTTATATCAATGCAATTCTTCCCTCCTTCCTAGTCCGATGCATGTAAGATGACTTAATTATCTACAAAAAGTCTATTCAAGTTAGTGAAACAGTCTGAAGTCCATTTTACAGATTAAAATATGGGAAACAAAACAAAACAAAACAAAACTTCACACCTCATTATATGATAAACCATTGTCATGTATGGTAAGGAAAATGCATAGCTATTGAAAAATGTCTCACAAAGCTCTATTTTTTAAATGAAATAGCTTCTGAAGATCTTTGTCACCTTCCTGTTTGCAGTTATTTAAAAAATAAATAAATAAGTCTCTGATAAGTTCAGTGAAAGAGAATATTAAGCAACAGATTCAGAAAGCTTGTAAAAACCAATTTATGTTCACCTCTATTTGCACTGCAAATTTGAACCTGAGATAGCTGCTGGCAGTAATGAAAGGCAAATATTCTCTGCAATTCATGTACCTATCCCAAACAGTTGCATCTTAAGAGTACATGGAGATGATCAGACAAGTAATAAGGAAAAATGAATCTGTTTGAATATGACTCTCTAGAACTATTAAGAGGATTTCAATAAGAATAATCACTAATCATAAAGTACTGTTTTTACTGTTTTTTCTTTTTTTTTTTTTTTTTTTCCCCTGGTATCCTCACTGATCCTCTGATCTAACTTGTTTCTATTTTCATTGGAATAGAAGGGTATTATGTGGCATCCATCTTTTCCATTTCAATCTGAAAATTCAATCTTTGAAGAATTTATCATAGGGGATTTTGCCATATTGGGAGTTGAACAGTTAATATATGGAAACATCAACTCTCCCCTCTCTCTGATTTCTAACTCAGAATGTGTCAACACCATACAGTGTCTTAGGATCTGACTGTGCTAGCCTTCAGAATGGGCATGGAATATCCAAATTATCAGTTCTGTCTGGGTTAATTACACTTGTTTAGGGAAAGAGAATATTATCACTAATGACATTTATTTGTCATGCAAAAATATTCACAAAAACAGAATTAAGAACATAATTTTACAAATATTAAGTTTCACTGCCCATTACTTATCTTTCACAGAATCACAGAATTGTAGGGGTTGGAAGGGACCTCGAAAGATCATCAGGTCCAACCCCCTGCCAAAGCAGGTTCCCTAGAGCAGGCTGCCCAGGTAGGCGTCCAGACGGGCCTTGAATATCTCCAGAGAAGGAGACTCCACAACCTCCCTGGGCAGCCTGTTCCAGTGCTCCATCACCCTCACTGTGAAGTTCTTTCGCAGGTTGGTGCGGAACTTCCTGGGCTCCATCTTGTGGCCATTGCCCCTAGATCACTGAAAAGAGGTTGGCCATATCCCTCTGTCTCTCACACTTCAGGTATTTATAGACATTGATGAGATCTCCCCTCAGTCTTCTCTTCTCAAGGCTGAACAGGCCCAGCTCTCTCAGCCTTTCCTCATAACCACCCTCTGAGCTCGGCCAGTCAGCCAGTTCTCAAACAACCTTACTGTCCACTCATCTATCCCACACTTTCTCAGCTTCATTAGCAGGGTGTTGTGGGAGACAGTATCAAAGGCCTTGCTGAAGTCAAGGTAGATGACATCCACTGCTCTCCCCCCATCTACCCAGCTGGTGATGCCATCATAGAAGGCTACGAGGTTGGTCGAACATGATTTCCCCTTGGTGAATCCATGCTGACTACTCCTCATAAACTTCTTTTCCAATTGATTGGAGATGGCATCCAGAACAAGCTGTTCCAACACCTTTCCAGGGACAGAGGTGAGACTGACTGGCCTGTAGTTTCGTGGATCCTCCTTCTTGCCCTTCTTGAAGACCGGAGTGACATTGGCTATCCTCCAGTCTTCAGGCACCTCTCCTCTTCTCCAGGACCTTTCAAAGATGATAGAGAGCAGTTCGGTGATCACCTCTGCTAACTCCCTCAGCACGCATGGATGCATCCCATCAGGGCCCATGGATTTGTGTGCATTGAGCCCATCCAGATGCTCCCAGACCACCTGCTCCTCAAGCAGAGGGGAGCTATCCATTTCCCAAACTCTCTCCTCCCTCCAGGGTCCAGGAGTGCCGAGGGGGAATCTTTAAAGCAAAGACCAAAGCAAAGAAGGCATTCAGTATCTCCACCTTCTCAGCGTCCCCCTTTACCAGGACACCCCCCTCGTTCAGCAGGGGACCCACATTATCCCTAGTCTTCCTTTTACTTTTTAAATACTTAAAACAAAAAAAACGCAGGTCTCCTGCACCCCTTCCCCGATTTCCTACTCTTAGGGTTGCACCAGTCCTGAGCTTGGAAGAAATGCTGTTTAAATGTTGCCCAGCTCTCACAAGCACCCATAACTTCTAGTAATCTAGCCCAAGAGATACACCCAAGTAGGTCCCAGAAGAGGTCAAAGTTGGCTCTCCAAAAGTCCAGGGTAGCAATCCTACTTTTTGCCTTTCTTCTTCCACTCCAGATCTTGAGCTCCACCATCTCATGATTGCTGCATCCCAAGCTGCCCCCAGCCTTTACATACCTAAAAAGCCCATCCACGCCCTACCACCCCTTCCTACTTTTTCACACAGGATGAAAGAAGGCTGCAACAGGGAGACTCCAAAATATAAAAAGGGACTTTATGTCCCTCGCAAAGATGTAAAAGGCATCAGGAGTGCAAGTACTGGGAGCACACTGGAAGAATATAGGCCTGGCAAAGTGCAAAGTCAGGACTGTGAGCTTGCAAACAGCGAGCTTCCAGCTGTTTAAAGGTCCTAGTGAATGAGATCCCCTGGAATGCTGTCCTCAGGGACAAAGGAGCTGAGCAGAGCTGGCAGCTCTTTAAGGATGTTCTCCTTAGAGCACAAGAACTCTCTGTCTTTCTGTGTAAGAAAGCGAGCAGATAGGGCAGAAAACCGGGATAGCTGAGCAAATACCTGCTGGTCAGACTGAGGCACAAGAGGGAAATGCACAGGCAGTGGAAGCAGGGACATGTGGCCTGGGAAAAGTACAGCAACACTGTGCAGATATGCAGGGAAAGCCAAGGCACTGCTGGAATTGAACTTGGAAAGGAATGCAAAGAATAACAAGAAGGGGTTCTCTAGATACATTGGCTGCAGAAGACCAAGGAGAGCATACCACCTCTGCCAAATGAAGACAGAGGACTGGTAGAAACAGACGTGTAGAAGGCTGAGGTGCTTAACAACTTCTTTGCCTTGGTCTTTACTTGTAGTCAGTATTCCCACATCTCTTGAGAACCCAAAGCTCTACGTGGGGGCTTGGGGAGCAGTGACCCTCCCACTGTAAACAAAGAGCAAATTTGGGTCCTCCTAATACAGCAACTACAAGTCTTTGGTGACTGATGACAGGCATCCCATGGTCCTGAGGGAACTGGCTGATGTAGTTACCAAGCCTGTCTCCACCATATTTCAAAAGTCATGGCAGTGAGGCAAAGTCCCCAGTGACTGGCAAAAGAGAAATATCACTCCCACTTTTAAAGGGGTTAGAAAGGAAGACTGGGGGAACTCCAGAGCCCCACCTCCGTGCCTGGCAAGATCATGGAATGGATCCTCCAGGAGGCAATGTTAAGGCACATGCAGGACAAGGAGGTGATCCGAGACAGCCAGCACGGCTTTCCCGAGGGCAAATTATGCCAGACCAGTCTAGTGGCCTTCTGTGATGGAGTAATTGCATCAGTTGACAAGGGAAGACCAACTGAGGTCATCCACTTGAAGTTCTGTCAGGCTTTTGACACGATTCCACACAACAACCTAATCTTTAAATTGGAAAGATACAGATTGAGCGGGCAGTGAATAAGGCTCAGTGGCTGGACCCAGAGAGAGGTGGTCAATGGTTCTATGTCTAGGTGGATGCCAGTGACAAGTGGTATACCTCAGGGATCTATCCTGGGACTGGTGCTTTTCAATATCTTCCTCAATGAGATAGAAAATGAGATTGAGTGCATCCTGAGCAAGTTTTCAGACAACATCAAGCTGAGTGGTGCAGTCGATCCAAGAGAACGAATGGAAGCCATCCAAAAGGACCTGGACAAGCTTGAGAAGTGGGCCCACGTGAACCTAATGAAGTTCAATGAATCCAAGTGCAAGGTGCTGCACCTTGGTTGGGGCAAAAGAACTCATGGAGAACAGCCCTGCAGAGAAGGACTTGGGGGTTCTGGTGGACGAGAAGCTTGACATGAGCCAGCAGTGCAAGCTTGCAGCCCAGATGGCCAACTGCATCCTGGGCTGCATCATAAGAAGTGTGGGCAGCAGGACGAGGGAGGTGATTGCAGCCCTCTGCTCTGCTCCTGGAGGCCTCATTTGGAGTCTGTGTCCAGGCCTGGTGTTCCCAGCACAAGAAGGATGTGGGTCTGTAAGGAGGGGTCCAGAGGAGGGCTACAATGTTGTTGATGACAGGAAAAGAGGTTTTAAACTAAAAGAGGGGAGATTTAGAATAGAAGTTAGGAGGAAATTCTTCACTCAGAGGGTGGTGAGGCACTAGACCAGGTTGCCCAGAGAGGCTGAGGATGCCCCATCTGTGCAGGTGCTCAAGACAAGGTTGGGTGAGGCCATGGGCAACCAGATCTAGTGGGTGGCATCCCTGGCGATGGCCGGGGGATTGGAACTAGATGATCTTTAAGGTCCCTTCCAACCTGAGCCATTCTACAATTCTATGATTGTATGATTGTGTGATCCTATGATTCTATGAAGAATACCAAGACACTGTCTGTAGCAGTCACCACTTTTATTTTTTTTAATGAAAACCAAATGTGCCCTGCTAAAGGCGCCGGGGGGGCGGCCTCTTGCAGGGCTGGGGAGACTCTGGGCTGCTGTCGGCCCTTCTCTTTGGAGGGCGCTGCGGCCCCCCAGGAGAGCTGTCCCTGCCCTGGCCAGGAGGAGAGGGCCCGTGGCTGCAGCCCTGCACCACAGCATCTTCTGCTTCCTCCTGTCCCAGCTCTGTGAAGGGCTCTTCCTGCTCCCTGGGGATAGGTGTGGTGGGCGGGTTGCCAGGACCCCCATGCAAGGCAGCACTGGAGGTGCTGGGGAGCTCCTCGATGTCAGAAGCCTCCCGGCTGCTGGAGGAGAGCACGATGGTAAGAGGAGTGTCCTGGGAGGAGGCAGCAGGTCTGGGGGTGGCCACAGGGCTGTCTTCTGTCTCCCAGGCTTCTTGGGAGACCTCGAGGTCCACCTCAGGGCCATTCTGGTGCTGGATGGCAGAAGGGGGTTCCAGGAGCCCCAGCTCCTCGAGGAACTGATCAGTGCACATCTCTACAGTTTCATCAATGAGCTGGTGCACAAAGCTCGCCGTATGGCCCTGCAGGAATGGCTGCAGCTCCCGAACCAAGGCCAGTTCATTCAGCCCACAGCGGCACAGCCACGAAATGACATTGGCTTCCAGCGCATCCTGGTCCCACCAGGCAGCCCCAAACAACTCCCTGGCTTGCTGGCGCACCCAGGGCCGCAGCGGACCGAGGAGATCGGGGTGTTCCCTGAAGAGGGCTGCCCATTCCTCAGGCAGGAGGCTGCTCACAGCAGTCTGGAGCACCGGCTCTACAGCTCCCTGCTCGTCCTGGTGGCTTTCTTCTTGTGTCTCTGCACGGCGGGTGACCTGCACCTCCAGAAAGTCATCTTCTGACCAGATGGAGTAGCGGATGGAGGTGATGTCCTGCCTGCAGAGGGGGCAGTTGACGGTTCTCTTGGCCCAGCGCATAATGCAGCCAAAGCAGAACTGGTGCTGACAGGGGCTGATGATGCTGGGCTCCTTTGGGGTCCCCTGGCACACAGGGCAGGTGACATCAGCCTCTGTGGCCATGGCGTTGTCTCGCTGCGGCGGGCTGGGGAGAGCTGCGGATGGGGAGCTGCTTCCCCTCGCTGGCGCCGCTGAGACAGGTGCTGCGCGCTGCAAGAAGGAGAGAGGCCAGGGTCAGTGGCTGTGTCCCGGGCAGCGGCAGTGCCCCGGCCCCTCAGCAGGAAACCCCCCAACCCCAGCCCCAGCCCCAGCCCCGCGGCTGGGCCGTCTCATGCCCCCCGCGGGCCGCCCCGGGGCACTTGTCCCCACACAGCTCACCTGCGCTGCTGCGAGCGCGCCTCACAGGGCCCCGGCTGCCTGAGCCAGGCAGGGCCGGGGAAACACGGGCACTGGCTGCGGGGACGGGCACCGAGAGCAGCTGCCGGCAGCCCCACAGCACAGCTCCACCAAATCCTTGCTCGTCTCTCCAAGCCTCGCACAAACGCTCAGCGGGAGTCCAGGCACGAGCCAGGCTGGGACGGGCTCTGCCGGTGCCCCAATATAAGCAGCGAGGGCCGTGAGGTCACAACCAGTTGCTGGGTGACCTCAGAGCCCATTGCTGGGTGTCATCACAGCCCTGTATGCCCCAGCATCTGCCTGGGCTCACAGCTCCAATGTGAGTCTCACCAGTGGGCATGTGTGTCCCCTGCCCAGTGTCATGGCGCTGGGGTGGCCCAGGCCTGGTCAGCCACAGGCTTTGTGCCCACCAGACTTTGGGAAGAGGGAGGTGTCCAGGCCATTCCTTCCAAAATGGCTTCCTGTCCGGGAGCTGCTGGACAGCCACTCTTAGCGGGGTCTTCAAGGGACAGGAGAAAAGATGGGCGCTGCTGCCAAGTTCCTGCAGTGGTGCTTGTTTGAGGGAGGTCAGAGAGCCCCTGGACCAACAGGCATCGGTGCTTCTGCATGTGGGGCTAAGGCTGGCGGTCAGGGGGCCCAGGCAGTCAGCCAGAATTTCCACCAGCACTGAGAAAGTGGCAGAAGGATGGGGAGGTGTGGCCGGGGCAGAAATGTGTGGGGAAAGTGGGAAAAAGGCTCTGAAATCTTCCAGATATGGTCACAGTGTATTCCAGCTTGTCCCACTGCATGGATATGCAATGGATGCCTGTGACTGGGAGCCTTCATTGAATGCTAGAATGTCCCCAGATGGAAGGGACCCCCCACAGATCCTTGAGTCCAGCTCCTGGCTCCACACAGGACCCCCAGAAAACCAAAGCACATGTCTGAGAGCATTGCCCAGGTGCTTTCTGAACTCCAGCAGGCTTGCTGCCCTGACCACTTCACTGGGAGGCCTGTTTCAGTGGCCAAGCCCCCTGTCAGTGAAGAATCTTTTCCTCCCCTCATGAGGAAGCTGCAGGCCGTCACGAGGCCTCTCCTCAGCCTCCTGCAGGCTGAACAAATGCAGGGACCTCAGCCGCTCCTCATCTGTCCTGCCCTCCAGACCCTTCACCACTTTGAAGCCCTCCTTTGGACACTCTCTAAGAGTTTTATGTCCTTCTAATATTGCGGTGCCCGAAAGTGCACACAGGACTCAAGGTGATGCTGAAAGAGCACAGAGCAGAGCACAGCAATCCTTGCCCCCAACCGGCTAGTGATGCTGTGCTGGAGGCACCCCAGGATGTGGTTGCCCCTACTGGCTGCCAGGGTCCACGGTTGATTCACGTTCAACTTGCTGTCAACCAAAATCCCCAGATCCCTTTCTGTGGGACTGCTCTCCAGCCCTTCATCCCCCAGACTGTCTGTACAGCCAGGGCTGCCCCTTGCCAGGTGTAGAATCCGGCATTCGCTCTTGCTAAGCCTCATATCACTGGGGATTGCCCAGCTCTCTACTTTGTCAAGATCATTCTGCAAGGCCTCCCTACCCTCAATGGAGTCAGCTGCTCCTCCCAGTTTAGCGTCATCCGTAAACTGGCTCAATATGCCTTCAAGTCCTACATGCAAATCAGTTAGGACAACATTCAAGAGAAGTGGCCTTAAAATGGAGGCCTGCAGAAGCCCCCTAGTGACTGGCCGCCAGCCTGATGCAACTCCGTTTACGATAACCCTTGGAGCCCGACCCATCAGCCCCTTGTTCACCCATCGCATTATGCATTGCTCTAGCTGTTTGCTGGTCAATTAGTCCAGAAAGAGGCAGCGAGAAACATTATCCAGTCTGTGCTGAAATCCAAACTGATGCCATCAGCTGGCTGTCAAAACAGAGTAATTTCTCTTACTGGAATGTAAATTTCTAGAAGTGATTCACAAAGTGTACTGGTAAATCAAAATACCAGAGGTCCAAATATAACTTTACAAAGATTTCATCTACAAAGGGCATAAGGGCATATTCTAAAATCCAGTAAAATTAGGTTGTCTTTGGTTATCTCGTACCAATAACGGTTTCTCCTCTCCTTAAAAGTACATCAAAGAATAAAGCAAAACGTAAAAATATTCAAAAATAAAAGTGTTTCCAATGAAACTACACAAGTGTAAAATTGCTATATTTGATTTTTATGGACTTGATACCCTCTTTGTTATTAAAGCTAAAAAGTGAATTGTATAAGAAAAGATTTACTTGTATTCTTTCCAGGCTGTAACTGACTAGAACTTGTTCTATTCAATTGAATTCTTCTGTCAAAAGAAGCTAGATCACATTCAATTTATGAAAAAACATTTCCTTCACAGGCATTTAAAAATGAAAACAGTTCAGATGCTTGATTGTTTCTTTTTATGAAAAGAAGAATTTTAAAGAAATCTATATCTTGTCTAGATGCTTTCTGAAAATTCTGACTTGTTTCTCTGTAGAAGAATTCATAGAGAAAGACAGATGGACGTCTATTCTGGCATTGGTTGCAGGATTTAATAAAAATATAAACCCCAAACTACCGCAGTTTGATGCAATATGACGTAATGTATGTTTTTTTTTTCTGTATTTCATAAATATTTCTGTATTCCATAAATATTATTTTTCTATCCAATAGCTTGAAAAGATTTTTAAAAATCTATGAAAGTCCCAAAGACTTGGTGAATACAATTACTGCCTCAATTTACATTTACAAAAATATGTGTATTGTATCGGAAAAAAAATAAATTGAACATATTATTATGTTGAATGTTCTGAGCTAAAACAATGGGGACATTGAAACATTGAAACAATATTGTATCTTGTGATTTAATGTTATTCATCTCAGCTATACAGTAACCTTTTTCTTGACAAATGAAAGAACGGAAGAATGAGAGAAATTCCTTCTATAGTCTTTGTTAGTGCTGATTTTATTCACAAAGAGTGGCCAGCATCTTTGTAGCACCAGAAGAGAGCCAGGCAAATGTTGTTCAGCACTGTAGAAAAACAGCATTTCTGTTTTTGTTCAAACCTGCAATTTTATTTAATTATTTAATTATTTATTTATTTATTCAGCCAGTGCTCTGTGCTTCAAAATCTTATGTGAGGTCTGTGAAGACTGTTTTTCAGGCATTTTAATTGCCTTCAGTCAGATTACTAACTTTCTGTACAGCCTGAGAATGGTCAGTGTTCTGTATAGTGCCCCCTATTTTAGATACCCCAATTCAAAGGGATGTATTTTAAAATTTTCTTGTGATTTACCATTTCTTCTATTTGAACAATGTGAAATATATTTGCATTTGTATGATTTTTATTTTATGCACAAAAATATGAATTATGTACTATTATTGTCACCTGAAATTCACCAAGAAGTGGATTTCAATTTAAAATAATTATTTTCTAAATGCCTATGTATATATCTGGTGTATTTTAAACTGGAATGAAAGAAATACAAAAACAACAAACAAAAAAGCTATGCTTACGCACTAATATGGCCCCAGTGTCCATCCAGAAGGTGGACGAACTTAAACAGTCCCTGCAGAATTTGGTTGCAGTGGAAATGATATAATTGATTTTAAATGGCATAACTGAAGTGAATGATCTTTGAGTAAGTCAGACCAGAGCCATATATTTGTCACAAAATCTATAGCCCTATGGTTAACTAAGATTTTTTTTTTCTGATTGCCTTTTCTTAGTTGAATTTCCAAAACAAAAGTCTATAGAGATATTCTATCACTAATCCTCCAAGTGACCATTGGACTTCCATTCCCTTCTGCAGAGTGAGCAAACTTCACCAGGGTTGGAGGTGATCCAGCTGACCAAAACTACAATATGGTGGTTTAGCTAGTTTTACAGGAGGTATAAAATGTGAATCTGAACACCTTAATCTTGAGAAGAAAAATTAACACACATTTCTGGGGTGAGACTGGGGCATTGGGTGAACATGGGCACAGGCTCATGGTCACAATGTACTTTATGAAGGAAATCTTCAAGGGTCTAGGACTAGCAAATACAGTGGTACCACTTACAGACAGTACATGCATATCTCATTCACATTAGTTAATTTTGAACAGTGTCCCTTCATAGTGTCCCCTCTCCAAACAGAACAATATCCAACAAACAAAAATGGCAAATTAAACATCTTCCTGTTGAGAATTTTTACATTAGGTTTGATTTACCTTGGTAAATCTGTGTTAGACAGTGTTAGACTGTGTAAAGCTGAACTGAAGTTTTTGGGGTGCAATTCTAAAGAGAGGTGCAAAAAGTTCATCAAATTCTTATTTTAGCTTTCTTCCAGTTGGGATCTGGGGCTTTGACTATGAAAATTCTTACTTTAGTTCTTAACAATCAACATCACGTTAAATATAAAACACTAAACTGTTCTGAAAAAAAAAATCACCTCAAATGAAATCCTTTTTAATTAAATCAATGCTATTCTACAAGTTCCCAAGCAAATTTCAATATCTGTCACAGAAAGGTCTCCCTGAAGAAGTATCATAATGTGATTTATACCCAACAAAATCACTTGACTAATCTGAATGTTCTCAAGCAGCCCATTTATTTGAATAACTTGCTTCCTCTGTTTGTAAGCTGATAATAAACTCTTGAGCTATGTGAACTCCACAGCTTTGACTATGGCTTATGTAGCTCTGTTTTGGATATTACTCTATTCTTCTGATTGTCTTTCAGACCAAGCAGAAGGTAAAATAACTTGCACGAAACGAGAGTATGATGCAAGTTCATCATGAAGATTTGAATAACAAATGTCTGGGTATATCTGTAATAAAATGCACATAATAAACTGTCTTCCATTCTGTTGATGTGTAGGTCAACAAAAATATGTTTAAATTCTTTGCTGCAGGCATAAGAATAGACCTTGTCTTCATATATTTCAGCTACCAGACACGCACAAAATGCATAGTAGTTATGAAAGCATGATTGTGATTTTTGGTCTTTCATTCAGTTGGGGGAAAGGATGAAGGATAGCATTTAGAAAAGAGGTTGTTTTGGAGGAGGAATGCAAGGAAGTTAAAGTTTTCCTTACACTCCAGCTCAGCCCCCCAAGATGGAATACATTTCACCTGGCTGTAACCATCTGTAACATAGACGTGGATGCTGATCTAGTAATGTATCTTCTGTGAAGACAATGGAGCTAAACAGAGAATAAGTTAAGCAGACTCTGATGTACTTTGAATTCCTACCTAATGGTAAGAATGCTTCTTCAATGTCAATACAAGAATCTAGACGAGTAGAATTTGACATCTGCTTGATATTAGGCTTAAGGTCTGAATTGTGTGATCTGAATGCATATATTGGAGAAATTATTGAATTTTATCCAGTTAGTTCTGTCCTAAGATTCATAATTAGTGAGCGGCTGAGTGAAACGTACCATGCCTAAAGCTGTGTGATTATAGCTTATTCTTAAACACATATTGTCACTTAACTGGCAAAGTTTATTTTCTTTCTGGAACAACTTTGTCTACAGATATTGATTGAAATTTAGCACAGAATCCTCTATGCATTTGTGGTCTGAGTATATTTGTATCATATAGAGGGCACTTGGTTTCATGTCTTCCACATTTTGAGATTCAAAGTAACTATTGACTATATGGAATATAGCAGGTACTGTTTGTTTTGTGAGTCTGATTTTCTTTATTTATTTTGAGCCTCCAGGAAAACAAAACAAAAACAAACAGAAATTTTGACTCTTTACTTGCTAAATGAATAACAAATCAAATTCAGTCATTTGAACCACCCTAATCAAAAAAAAGAAGGAGAATGAAGAATTTCTGACTCTTGATTCCCCAGGTTTGCTCCACCTTGTCTTCTGTACTAAGAGACTGTACCAATTTCCCACTGCAGATTTTATATTTTTCAGAATGATGTGTGCATTTATAAATATTTAACATTCAAAAGATATCTACACATTCTGAGAGTAAAGCATGAACTTACACATTTTTCTTGATGTGTTTGAAGATGTTGATCAGCGTAAGACTGACTGACTATGGATGGACCATACCCTTAGTGCAAGATTTTGCTTTTAGCATTTTCCAACTCAGTGAAAACTTTGGTTTCTCTGATTTTCATACCTCTTGATTCCAGTTATGATTAAAAATAAACAAATAAATAAATAATAACAAGACCTGGAAAACAAAATAATGACATAAAGGTTCAGTTTCCTAATCATTTTACAAACAAAAATTGTGGTTAGGAAGTTACTTTTAATTCTGTGTTTCTCTAGTAACATGGCAATTTCTACAAATGTGATACTTGCACACAGAACATACTTAGTGTTTTATACATTCTCATT
Source organism: Anser brachyrhynchus (assembly GCF_964034855.1). Classification (NCBI taxonomy): domain Eukaryota; kingdom Metazoa; phylum Chordata; class Aves; order Anseriformes; family Anatidae; genus Anser; species Anser brachyrhynchus. Next base: position 74,319,531 of record NC_137697.1, on the reverse strand, counting down.
TTCCGTATGTGTCTTACCATACACTAAACATCATTTTCCGTGGCTTGACGAATATAAATAAAAATGGACCTTGTATTTCATTATATTAGTGAAGCAAAAACATGATATTTTTGACTCAAACTTTTACCTGTGGAAAATTCAAATCAGTTCATCACCCTATATCTCTATTTCACAATTTTGTGAGGCTTGTTTGGCAAAATCTTATGGTTTCTTTGGATACTTTTCTGTAACGTCAAGCTTTTCTTTTATAATCTATTTCAATTTGCAAGATTACTGCAGAGAAAAAAAAAGGAAACGCTAGTAACATCCAGACTAAAAAGAATAACATCTATTCTGGCAAAATACGGTTGTCTGAATGCTGTCAGTGTGCATATTTGGAAGGCAAATTGCAGTGGAGGGTGATTCCTCATATTAAGCTAACTGTCACAAAAGAAAAAAATAAACAATTTTGTAGCATACATCCTGTGTTAGCCATTTTGGTTTAGTATAAAGAGTATTGTAGTTGATAGTGCAAATATATACGCTGCCAAAAATATACACATTGCATTTCATACTTACCCAAAATACATACTGAGTCAAAATAGATTACAGTATTACAACAGTAGTATTGCTCTTTTAAATGTTAGAATAGAACATATTCAGATGTTGATAAAAAAGCACATTTTGTAAGAACCGTAAGAATGTCTAGGGACACAGGATGAAAGGATGAAAGAAATGGATATTTTTCAGTTTGTGTAGTAGTTAAAAAACAAACAAACAAACAAAGAAACCACCAAACAACACAACAACTGTAGAGATACAAGGTAAGCTTTCTCTTCAGCTGATGCTATTGACCACGTGCCCTGCTTTCAACAAAATATCTTATAATGCAGTCTTGTTTTTGTTTTGTTTTATTTTGTTTTGAATTTATCCTCACCAAAGTCTGTAAGCATGTAGTTAAATCTCAGTTATATTTTTAGGAACTATTTTGCTTCATTTTTCATTTTACAGGTAAAATGAATTTATTTAGAAATTAAGTTTTTGTTTGGCAGAGTAAGTTAACTAACTTTTAACATCTTTCATAACACTGAAATTTAGTGGCCAAAGTGGGTCAATTTTAGTCAACACTAGAATTTCCAGATGGCCAAACCTCGTTTTACTGGGACCACAAATAAACCAGTTGCTATCATGAGATGCCAGTGGCCAGTATAAAACAGGATAACCTTGGTAACCTTGTTTATTTTTTTGTTTTGTTTTGTTTTGTTTTTTACTAGAGTAATGGGTTTGCGGTTGAGCTGCTACATCTCTAACATACAGCTAATATATTGTGTTATGGTATTAAATCATTTCTTTCTAAATCTTTTTTAAATGAATGTTAACTTACTCTGGTAACCTATGAATGGTTATTCTGATTAGTAAATTTCTATCCTAGAAATTTATAATTGTGCTCTATTTAACAGCCAACGAGAAATATGTAAGTTAATTCCATTGTTCTGTAAATAAATGTCAGCAAATTACCTTTATTAATTTCTAGCACTTATAGCATTTATTGGAAGGAATGTTAGAGAGAAGAGTGTACATATCATTATGTCCATTTTTCATTTACTTTTAGAAGGAAACAACATGAGGGTGTGCACACTTCAGTTAATAGCATTACAAATGCTGAGAATTAGGATTGAGAGTCTTTATTTACTTAAGTGAATTTAGAAACAGGATATGGCAATATTATTAGTGACTATACTTAAGAGTTTGTTTTTGTATGGGTATATAGTTGCTTATGCTTGAGCTACATACATAAGGGGCTATATGTATAAAACCAGAAAGACAAAAAGTAATATTTGAGGCTACTATTTTATTGGCTGAAAGTATCTGGAATAAAGAACTTTGATACAGTATTTCAACCATGAAGTTATAGCATCCCTTACAGCCAGAATGAATTTTTTAACTGAAATTCTGTTTATCTTGTTGAAAAATTAAAGTATAGCATTGCTCAATGATTTTAGATAAGCTCTCAACGGCTTATATTCCGTAAAAGCTTTTTAAAAGCCTTTTTTTTTTTTTTTGATAGAAAATGTTGTGCACAGGCATATTATAATTACCACATATATTTAATAATAATGTTTTTTATCAAGCAACTAGCCACCAGTGTTTGTTTTTTTTTTTGTTTTTTGTTTTTTTTTTTGTTTTTTTTTTTTTAATATTGCCAAGAACTTAGTTTCAGTTTCTATTCCCTAGATCTAGGCTAAATATAATTCTCTTTAAAATGGCTGCACAGCTATTATCCTGCCATTACAAATAATTCTAGCCTATAATTTTAAATACAAAAAGAATATTCATCTAAAATGACTGCCCCTCTGCAAGTAAGAGTTTCTGCTATTTTGAGACTGCAAAATGCTTTCTGATCTATTTCATAAAAATTAGCTTTAAAAAAATTATATAGCTACTGATGTTCTTTTAAATAGACCTGTGGCATAGATACACAGCAAAGCCAGATAATGGGATACAAATTAAATATTTAGCAATATCTTTTACTAACATTTTATCTTATTGTAGCCATAGTGAACAGTTACAAATTGCCCTATCTGTAACTGTTAGAAAATGCTGGAACTTTCTGCCCCATAAATATAAATATGGCAGAAAGAGTTAAATCCCAGTTTGTACCAGGACTGATTGAATTTTCTGGGAGAATGAGGCAATCCTGAGTGACACCTACCAGGAGATAACATTCAGCCCCTAAAAATGTGACTTATTTAACTAAAGAAGAAAACAAAAGATGTTAATAAATCAAGTTGGAATGGTTAATGATAAGATAAATGGTTAGATTCTAGACTACATACTTTTTTCTTTTTTTTTGTTCTTCTTAAGTCTATTAATTTCAAAGGTATTTTGAAGATTTTCCTTTATGCTTTTTCTGTAATATATGCATGAACAGTTATCTGGAAGACTTCTGCGCACTGATCACTAGCAAGAATATTTTCTAAGTATAGACTGTCCAGCTGTTTTTCAAAGATTTTTCTTTTGGTTTAACAAGTCAGGAGCTAGTGATTTCTAAGTAGACCCAACAGCACTTACAACTAAGCAAGCACACGGTGTTACCTGAGTCTGAAAGAGTAAAGTGCCACAGAAAGTTCACGAGTGTGGTCTGCTAAACTGTGAAAGCCTCTGAATTTACTTGAAAGTGTCCTACTTTTGCAGAACTGTCCCTGTTGGTACAACCAGTTGTGTTTCTGAGGTATATGCCTGCTTTGCTTCACTCCTGTGCTCTCACCAGAAAGCATTTTCAGGGTGTATTTAATGGAAGCAGCTGAACAAAAGGCAGAGCAGTCAAAAGTCAGGGTTGCCTTTATAAGAACAAGAGTAGAAGAAATCATGTTTTATATCTCTCCGGTTTCAGATTTTAGGCTGCTGCAGAATGGTTGGAGATCTCATAGCCTTCAGTTCAGTTTGGGTTATGGGTCATCATGGATCATCAGTGAAGAAACTGATTAGCAAATGTAAATTAATCTCACGCGAGGTGCCTGACACACTGTGGCCTGAAGCAGTTTGGCCACACTTTAGGGTAAGATGAAGCTGGTAAGCTGTTCCCCAGCAAAAGATCTTCAGTTTCAATCTTTTCACCAATGGGTAAGAGCTACTTTTAATGAATCTCATAAACTGGTGAAGTTTACAGAGCAGACAGAGGTTCCAGAGGATGGCTACAAAGATGATCAGAGGGCTGGAGCACCTCTGTGAAGAAAATCTGAGAGAGCTGGGGCTGTTCAGCCTGGAAGAGACTCCATGGAGACCTCATTGTGACCTTTCAATACTTATAGGGGTCTTATAAAAAAGGACTCTTTACTTGGGTAGATAATGATAGGGAATGATCTTAAACAAAAAGAGGATAGATTTAGACTAGAAATTAGGAGGAAATTCTTCACTCTAAGGATAGTGAGGCACTGGAACAGGCTGTCAATAGAAGATGTGGATGTCCCATCCCTGGAGACATTCAAGGCCAGGCTGACTGGGGCCTTGGCCAATCTGATCTAGTGGGTGGCATCCCTGCCCATGGCAGGGAGCTTGGAGTTAGATGATCTTTAAGGTCCCTTCCAACTCGATCCATTCTATGATTCTGTGATTCTATGATTCTATGACTCTATAATTCTATTCTGTGTGTAACCTGTAATTCTGAGCCATTCATACCTTTGGTGAGAGGGAATGGCCCTCTGGCAGTGTACGAAAACTTCTCCCTTCTGGCTTCCACAGGGATTCCATGCAGGATACTCTGCAGTTGTGAGGAGGAGCCTAGTCCCTTTGCAGAAGACTACAGCATGAGGATTACAAAGGAAATGCTGACAGCAGTATTTCCATCAAGCTAGTGGCTTTTGGCTTCACATCTTTGAATTGCTCCTACCAATGTTCATTTCTGTTCATTTACTATTAATTAGAGGTTGTTGTGAAAAAAAAAAAAAAAGTATCTTTCTGAATTTCTACATTATATATACATCTGGATGATTAAAAACAATAAAATGAAAGGTTGTAGAGGTAGGACAGGGATGACTGCATGCCCTAGGCTACTGTACTTGCTGCATGAAGGTAACCCCTGCTAGTAAGTCACCCAGCACTAGTGATTGGGAAAGCTTTTGAGCAGATATATCTGCCAGGCAGGTGCACCAAGATGTAAACGTGATTTCCAGGACCTATTTCTCTGTGTCTCAGGGACAGGCTACACCAATTTACTCATCACACTTTTAAACTTGAAGTAAATTAGGAAACACAAATAGACAAGCTACCATATTCCAGGTCAATGAATAGCTGTACCACAGTGCTTGCTCTTTTTATGAACTTTGGTTTGGACCATGTGAAATGCCACCATGGGAACAGAATCATAGAATCATAGAATCACAGAATATCCCGAGCTGGAAGGGACCCATGAGGATCATCAAGTCCAACTCCTGGCACCGCACAGGTCTACCCAACATTTTAGACCATGTGACTAAGTGCACAGTCCAATCTCTTCTTAAATTCAGACGGGCTTGGTGCAGTGACTACTTCACTGGGGAGCCTGTTCCAGTGTGCAACCACCCTCTCGGTGAAGAACCTCTTCCTGATGTCCAGCCTAAACTTCCCCTGCCTCAGCTTAACACCGTTCCTGCGGGTCCTATCACTGGTGATAACGGAGAATAGGTCACCTGCCTCTCCACTCCCCCTCACGAGGAAGTTGTAGACTGCAATGAGGTCCCCCCCCAGCCTCCTCTTCTCCAGGCTGAACAGGCCCAGTGACCTCAGCCGCTCCTCATATGTCTAAGCATCTGAGCTCAGTCCTACTCTACTTCTGGGATGGAAAGTCACCACTTTCAGAGATGGCTCTTATAAACTGAAAAACTAGTTAGTCTTTGTGGTTGATGGCAGTTCTATCCCAATAGTTGGTGCCTATGGACCAGAAAGATGATTTATTTTATTTTTTTTTCCTCAAGAGCATTTTGACTTATGGAGACATACTAAAATTCATTGTTTAAATGTTATTGCATCTAATCTATAGGAAACCATAGACAATTATTTCTGTGAACTTACAGTGACTTCAACATTTGACTTACAGTTGCCTCTGGTATCAGTAAATTGTACCTTTTGATGCAACTCTCTGACTGATGCTCATTTATAAATGCTGTAAAAAAAAAAGATCCACCAGAAAGGAAACTCTCCACTAGTAGCAGGAAGCAAATCAATTTCTTGAGAGATATAACTTTGGAAGATTTATCTATCAAATATAGATTAAAAATAATTTGAACAAAACTCAAAAGATATTCATCTGTTCTTTTTTCTTTCTTTCTCTCTCTCTCTTTTTTTTTTCTTTCCAATCAAATGACACCTTCCCACAGATGCTCTGTTTCTATCCTGCACTGTGAGGTGGAGAACCTGGGGAGCTGTTGAAATCTTTGCAGCTTTGCTGTCCTGTCTTGTCTATTCTTGCAAAGAACAGTAGCTGTAGTGGCCTCCCAGATATCTCAGCTTTATTGATCACCCCAAAATAAATCACCTTCTGCTTTAGGCTGCACCAACACCATCTGGTGCTTTTCTCACTGTTCAGGCTGTGATTGCATCTGGCACGTGCTGGGTGTTTTCAACCCCATGTTGAGCTGGCTGGCACTGTGTCTGGCAACGTGGTCCTGCCTTGCTTGCAGTCCCCAGAGGAGTCTGGCACTCCTCTGCTAGTGGTGAGCTTGATGGCATCGACTCTGTGCTGATAGAACACTTTTCTGTACAAGCATGGAAAAGAAAATAAAATTTTAAAGAGACTCAGCTATGGAGACGCAGGAAGGAAAATATAAAGACTAACGATGTGTTTTTAATGTTTTTATTACAAAAGAAAACATGTTTTGAAAGTGTTGGAGGCAAAATAGCTATATTACCTACTGTAGACATGAATTTTGAACAAAATATAAGGGAACATAGATTAAACATATGTGCAAAGATTAGTGAACTCAATGTCTACAGCTTTAAGTTTTCTAAATATGGAGATTTTCTCTTGTGCACTATAAAATGGTTAGCAGATTTTGAGCTTCAGAGTTAACAGGGAGTTGATATTCCTCCATTATTCAGAAAGCTTTAAGTTAGAAATATTTCCTGTTATTTGATACAACATTATTTCATACTAGAGTACTGGTTTCAGTGAGTCTGCATGGTGGAATGAATTACCCCTTGTTATGGTGCCTTCCACACAGTTATGGATATTTCTTTCATGAAGTTAATCTTAGCTTAATTACTTCATTGAAATGGAAAGCACTATTGCATTTTATAAACCAAACCAAACTGAAACAAAACAACTGTAACCTCCACAGTGTATTCCATTTTTCTTCAAAGGCACTTACATTATTCATATGTATATCACATCCCTGGAACATGGTTCATACTTGGGCTTTTAAAGCTTCTATGAAATATCTGACTGCAGCCTCCCCAGAGATGTCAGATACCTTTCCTCTTTCTTCCACAATGGGTAATTTAAATTAATCAAAGGGTGTTAGTTTCAAGAGGATAATCTGTGATATGCATGTGCTCTCTGGACAATGGTGTAAGCACCTTTCAGCCTGCTCTGGGATCTAGTAAATCTTCTTAAGATAGGAGCAACAGTATTAACTCTACTTTTAGGGGTAGTGTACTCTCTCATGGCAAGACTGGAGCCAGCAATATGCCCTTGTAGCCCAGAAGGCCAGCTGTACCATGGGCTTCACCAAAAAAAATGTGGCCAGCAGACTGAGGAAAGTGATTCTCCCCCCCTGCTCTGCTCTCGTGAGACCCCACCTGGAGCCCTGTGCTCAGCTCTGGAGCCCCAGCACAAGAAGAACAGGGATCTGCTGGACCAAGTCCAGAGGAGGACCACAAGGATGGTCAAGGGGCTGGAGCACCTCTCCTATGGGGACAGGCTGAGGGAGTTGGGGCTGTTCAGCCTAAAGAAGAGAAGGCCGCAGGGAGACAGTGGACTGGCCTTTCAATATATAAAGCAGTCTTAAAGGAAAGACGGAGAAACACTTACTACCAGCGCCTGTGACAGGACAAGTAGTAACAGTTTTAAACTAAAAGAGGGTAGATTTAAATTATATATTTAGAAGAAATATTTTACTATGGCCCTAGAATATGTTGTCCAGAGAAACTGTGGAAGCCCCTCTGGTGCTTTTACTCATCTGGGAAGCTGAGCTCCACCACAACCACTCTCGTATCTCCCCTCCTCAAAGGGAAAGGGGGACAAAATATGATGGAAAGTGTTCAATGGTTGAGATAAGGACAGGGAGATCACTCAACGATTATCGTCATGGGCAAAACACACTCAGCATAGGGAGATTAACGCACTTTATTACCTGTTACTAACAAGCTACAGCAGTGAAAAACTAAAAATACACTAAAATCACCTTCTCCCCATCCACCCACCTTCACCTCCTCCCTCTAAGCGGCTCAGGGGAATGGGGAATGGGGGCTGTGGTCAGTCCCTGATGCTTCGTCTCCCCCCACTACCAAAACCTTGCCATGTAAACCTAATACAGCCCTATCCCTGGCAGTGCCCAAGGCCAGGCTGAATGGGGTTTTGAGCAACCCAGTCTGGTGATAGCTGTCCCTGCCCATGGCAGGGGTTTGGAACCAGATGATCTTTAAGATCCTTTCCAACCCAAGCCATTCTATGATTCTGTGATTCTATGATTCTACGAAGACTAATTATGACAGACTTCGCTCTGCACTTGGTACAGTGATAATGTGGCCAGGAGCTAATTACACACTTACTTAATCCATGGTGAAATTTTGATAAGAGTTATGAAATAAGCAATTCTTTTCTTGTTTCACTTGGTGTCTTGTGGATCCTTTGAAAAAGGCAGAAGAGTCGTCCTCCTTTCACTCAGTAGCCTGGTACTAGAGCTTTCCAGCACAGATGTTTTGGGTTTAAAACCCTTCTGTAAGGAAGAAGCACACCATTCGGGGAAGCATTCATGTTCCCTGTGAAGGACAAGCTACAGTTTATAGTCACATGTTAATCAGAGAAGCCACACGGTTCTCTCTTAAACTGATAGTTATTTTTCATATTCCCTGTGAAGATGGTATATTATATAGTCATTGGACTGCACATTAACTTTTTGAAAGAAAGGACATTTTTTTTTCTCTTGAAGAGGGAATTCAGATGCCCATCTGTAGATAAAAAACACTTTTTGCCTCACTGTATATACTTTACTAGCAAAGCTACAGACTTCCACTTCACTCAGTGACCCATTGTGCATCTTACAGTTACTAGTTTAAATCACTTCATTTTATAAACAGACGTCTTCTGTTACGGGTGTCTTGTGTTGTTTCAACAATACATATTTCTTTGATGCTTAAAACCTCACTTAACAATCTGGACAAGATTTGCAAGTATGTTTCTGTGATTGCTTCCCCTTATATATGGAAAAAGCCTTGTGTTCCAGACATTTCTTAAAATACTCTCTCCCTTAGGTTTGAGAGATCCTTAAACATCCAGGGTCCTTTAAGTATAATTGGACAGTTGTTCCAAATAATACCATTGAAACATGTAGTAGAGAAGAGCTGCAGCAGCATATCACAGAATCATAGAATTGTCTAGGTTGGAAGAGACCTCCAAGATCATCTAGTCCAACCTCTGACCTAACACTAACAAGTCCTCCACTAAAGCATATCACTAAGCACTACATCTAAACGTCTTTGAAAGACCTCCAGGGATGGTGACTCAACCACTTCCCTGGGCAGCCCGTTCCAATGCCTCACAACCCTTTCAGTAAAGAAGTTCCTCCTAATATCCAACCTAAACCTCCCCTGGCACAACTTTAGCCCATTCTCCCTCATCCTGTCACCAGGCACATGGGAGAATAGACCAACCCCCACCTTGCTACAGCCTCCTTTAAGGTACCTGTACAGTGTGATAAGGTCACCCCTGAGCCTCCTCTTCTCCAGGCTAAACAACCCCAGCTCCCTCAGCCGCTCCTCGTAAGACTTGTTCTCCAGACCCCTCACCATCCTCGTTGCCCTTCTCTGGACTCTCTCGAGCACCTCCATGTCCTTCTTGTAGTGAGGGGCCCAAAGCTGAACACAGTACTCGAGGTGTGGCCTCACCAGAGCTGAGTACAGGGGGACAATCACCTCCCTAGCCCTGCTGGCCACACTGTTTCTTCTACAAGCCAGGATGCTGTTGGCCTTCTTGGCCAAAGCAGAGTTGACTGTCACATCCAATATGGTAAGGAGATTTGCAGGGTGAAAAGTTGTCTTCTGAATCACAGAGAGGACATTCATTCATTTATGTTGAACCTCAGTTTTTCTTACATCTTTATGCTTTCTTTCTGATGGCCTTTATTTTATTTTTATTTTATTTTATTTTATTTATTTTATTTATTTTATTTTATTTTTTACACTATATATTTATAAAAGTCATTTTGTTCTTAAAAGTACTATTCAAATTGCTCAAGACAAGGAACACTCAAGAATAAATATCAAGTGATATTTCTATGTGGAAAAAATGATTTACTTGTACATAAATAAAATATAACATTAATTTTTCCTTAGTAGATAAGACAAGTCAGGGCATACATCTTCTTAACTGTCTTCCCAGCTAGTGGTGAAAATGATCTTTTCTTAGTTTCTGAAAATTGAACCTAAAATTATCTCCACATCTGCAAATAATGTGCAAATAGTAGGACATTTCAAACTGTTTTTTTCTCCTGTTTTAAAAGTGGACAGGTATTTCACCAAAACAACACAATCAGAGTCTAAGTTGGAGATCAAATAATGAATTGCTTGTCAAAAATAGTACAAAAGAGAGGGTAGAAAAATGAAATTCATTCATCCATAGCTACAGTACATATGGCTGTCAATGATACAGTTCAGTAAACACTCTGGTGGGAAAAGCATTCATTCTGTTTGTGGACCTGGAATAAATTCTAAAAGATAAAGGACAGAAATGAACTAAGTTAGCAGAAACATGCTATGTTTTACATGGCTCTGGTAATCTGATCAAAATACTGCCAAAGGGGAATGTATGCTTTTTTGAATCAATATGAAATATTTGAGATAACTGTTTGATAGGGGGAAAAAAAAAAAGACACCTCTAAAGGATGTATTTAATGAAGTCATGAAGTCCTTTATTTTTTATAATGTTCAGTAGAGATTTTTAGCTATGTTTGCTTTAGTTATACCTTTGTCATATTCCTTTTTCTTAGGCTAGACATCAGGAAGAGGTTCTTCACCAAGAGGGTGGTTGCACACTGGAACAGGCTCCCCAGTGAAGCAGTCACTGCACCAAGCCTGTCTGAATTTAAGAAGAGATTGGACTGTGCACTGAGTCACATGGTCTAAACTTTTGGGTAGACCTGTGCAGTGCCAGGATTTGGACTCAATGATCCTCGATGACAAGTGGAGAGCTTGTGGGTGAGAATTAAGGGGAGGGCCAGTATGGGGGACACTGTTGTGGGGGTGTACTATAGGTCACCAGATCAGGAGGAGGAGGTCGATGAGGCCTTCTACAAGCAGCTGGTAGTAGTCTTATGATCACGGGCGCTGGTTCTCATGGGGGACTTCAATTATCCAGACATCTGTTGGGTAAGCAACTTGGCCAGGCACGTGCAGTCCAAACGGTTCCTACAATTCGTTGAAGACAATTTTCTGATGCAGGTGGTGGAGGAGCCGACAAGGCAGAGGATGCTTCTGGACCTTGTACTTACAAACAGGGATGGGCTTGTTAGGGATATGAAATTCAATACTGTCTCCCATGACATCCTGATAGCAAAGCTGAGAAAGTGTGGGATAGATGAGTGGACAGGAAGGTGGTTTGAGAACTGGCTGACTGGCCGAGCTCAGAGGGTGGTGATCGGTGGCGCAGAGTCCGGCTGGAGACCTGTGACTAGCGGTGTTTCCCAGGGGTCAGTGCTGGGTCCGGTCTTGTTCAACATTTTCATTGATGACCTTGACGAGGGAATAGTGTCCACCCTCAGCAAGTACACCGATGACACAAAGCTGGGAGGAGTGGCTGACACACCAGAAGTCTGTGCTGCCATTCAGCGAGACCTGGACAGGCTGGAGAGATGGGCAGGAAGAAACCAAATGAGGTTTAATAAGAGCAAGTGTAGAGTCCTGCACCTGGGAAGGAAAAACCGGACATATCAGTACAGGCTGGGGGAGGACCTGCAGGAGAGGAGCTCTGAGAAGGACCTGGGGGTCCTGGTGGACGACAGGTTGACCATGAGCCAGCAGTGTGTCCTCGTGGCCAAGAGGGCCAATGGGATCCTGGCGTGCATTAAAAGAAGCATGGCCAGCAGGTCAAGGGAGGTGATCCTCCCCCTCTGCTCTGCCCTGGTCAGGCCTCACCTGGAGAACTGTGTCCAGTTCTGGGCTCCCTGGTGCAAAAAAAACCAGGAGTCTCCTGGAAAGAGTCCAGCAGAGGGCCACAAAGATGATACGGGGCCTGGAGCATCTTCCCTGTGAAGAAAGGCTGAGAGACCTGGGTCTCTTCAGCCTGGAGAAAAGAAGACTGAGAGGGGATCTCATCAATGTGTATAAACACCTGAGGTGTGGGAGACAGAGAGATTTGGCCAACTTCTTTTCAGTGGTTTGTGGGGACAGGACAAGGGGTAATGGCCACAAGATAGAGAACAGGAAGTTCCGCACCAACATGCGCAAGAACTTCTTCTCGGTGAGGGTGACGGAGCACTGGAACAGTGCCCAGGGGGGTTGTGGAGTCTCCTTCTCTGGAGATATTCAAGGCCCATCTGGATGCCTACCTGGGCAAACTGCTCTAAGGAACCTGCTTTGGCAGGGGGGTTGGACCTGATGATCTTTCGAGGTCCCTTCCAACCCCTTCAATTCTGTGATTCTGTGATTCTGTGATCCTTATGGGTCCCTTCCAACTCGGGATATTCTATGATTCTATGATTCTATGAATTAGCAAGGCTGGAGTCAGAAAGAATAAATAAAAAAAGATTTTATGTCTGTAAACATTTCTCCCTCCATGTAACAGAATCCAGACTGAAGGGTGTTTAAATACCGTCCAAGGTGGTGCACTTATGGCTGTAGTCCAGAGCTAAGGTTTTCTTCCTCCCAGCCTGTCAAGAAAGCAGTTAATTCAATTCTGCTATGGATGTCCACCCTTCCCTTCCCTTCCCTTCCCTTCCCTTCCCTTCCCTTCCCTTCCCTTCCCTTCCCTTCCCTTCCCTTCCCTTCCCTTCCCTTCCCTTCCCTTCCCTTCCCTTCCCTTCCCTTCCCTTCCCTTCCCTTCCCTTCCCTTCCCTTCCCTTCCCTTCCCTTCCCTTCCCTTCCCTTCCCTTCCCTTCCCTTCCCTTCCCTTCCCTTCCCTTCCCTTCCCTTCCCTTCCCTTCCCTTCCCTTCCCTTCCCTTCCCTTCCCTTCCCTTCCCTTCCCTTCCCTTCCCTTCCCTTCCCTTCCCTTCCCTTCCCTTCCCTTCCCTTCCCTTCCCTTCCCTTCCCTTCCCTTCCCTTCCCTTCCCTTCCCTTCCCTTCCCTTCCCTTCCCTTCCCTTCCCTTCCCTTCCCTTCCCTTCCCTTCCCTTCCCTTCCCTTCCCTTCCCTTCCCTTCCCTTCCCTTCCCTTCCCTTCCCTTCCCTTCCCTTCCCTTCCCTTCCCTTCCCTTCCCTTCCCTTCCCTTCCCTTCCCTTCCCTTCCCTTCCCTTCCCTTCCCTTCCCTTCCCTTCCCTTCCCTTCCCTTCCCTTCCCTTCCCTTCCCTTCCCTTCCCTTCCCTGTTTCCCTTCCCGTTTCCCTTCTTTCCCTTCCCGTTTCCCTTTGTTTCCCTTTCCTTCGTTTCCCTTCGTTTCCCTTCCCTTCTTTCCCTTCCTGTTTCCCTTCATTTCCCTTTCCCTTTGTTTTCCTTCGTTTCCCATTTCCCTTTGTTTCCCTTTGTTTCCCTTCATTTCCCTTCATTTCCCTACGTACCTGTTGTTTCCCTCCCCTTCCCTTTTTTTTTCTTTCTTTTTTCTTTTTTTTCTTTTTAGTTTTTCCTGCTTGAATATAACTACTTTTATGGTCAAGCAGTCTAATGACTTACTTGCAAGCTATAATGCTCAGGACTTGTTACCAGACTTCTGAGTGGATTGTTGGGCCATCTAGAGACTTGTAAAAAGTGGACGGAAAAGGATACAAGAATTATTCTGCTTAAGGTGGACAAGGCTCTGTTCAAATAACAAGACCTGCAAGTTTTTTTCTGTCCATTGTTATTGAGGGCACACCACAGCAATTTCAGCTTGGTAGGAGCACAGCAATTTCAGCTTGGTAGGAGAAAGCATATGTGCTTCCTTGCTTTCAGAGAAAGAAAAGGCAGGTTCATGAGTTAGAGGGAAACTGAAAGGACTGATAGTCAAATATTCATCCTTTATTTATTTATAGTTCATAGGTTCGACAATGAGCAGCTGTAAAATTTTTCTGATGTCCCTGTGCACCCTATATGGCTTTCTCATGATATGAAAAACAATTTATTTTCACTTGTCTCTTGAAGCCCATAAAGCAAAGATTGTTACTAAAAGTATGATGAAACAATTTTATTTTTTTAATGCAAATATAAGTGGTTTGCAAATGTAGAAAGTATTTGTTTTTCCCATGTATCTTTTCTTGTACAAAAGGTAAAATGAAATCATTCTCTCAGGATGCTTCAGAAGGTATATTAAATGCTTCAAGAGTATGCAACATGTTTTCTTCATTGCAGACAGAAACATATGCACTGTCTCTCTGCTTTCAGTAACCTCTTGCCCAGGGCGAGCCCTATCCTCTGCTAGCAAGAAGTGTGGGAATCATCAGGCCAAAAGCAAAACAGCCAGAAACCAACTGCTGCAACATTAGAGAGAGTTTCCCAGCAAAGCAAACAAGTTCCTGGAGAACATCACGATGCTGTAAAATGTGAGCTATTATTAGCACATTGTTGCCATGAAGGAGCATGACAGAAACCTGCAATGTAAACAGCAAATTCAACAAGGGTAGGTGATTGAGCTGCTAACTGGCAGGCACAGCCTGCATTTGCCCCTCTTCTCTGCCCCATGCAGTCCACAGGTGAGGTCGGCTCAGATCCTCAGCGAGCATCAATCATAGGTGCTCCTTCAGCCATGAACAACTGCATTCAAAAGGGGGAAGAGAACGCCTAGAGCCATGTGCGTTGCTGTCCTGGTTCCAGTTAGGACAGAGTTAAGTAGCTCATAGTAGCTGGTAGGGTGCTATGTTTTGGATTAGGATGAGAAGAGCGCTGATAACATGCTGATGTTTTAATTGTTGCAGAGCAGTGTTTACACCAGGCCAAGGACTTTTCGGCTTCTTGCTCTGTCCTGCCAGCGAGCAGGCTGGGGGTGCAGCAGGAGCTGGGAGGGGACAGACCCAGGACAGCTGACCCAAACTGGCCAAAGGGGTATTCCATACCATCTGACATCATGCTAAACGATATATAGGGGTGGCTGGCCGGGGTGGGGGGGCCGGCTGCTCGGGAATAGGCTGGGCATCGGTCAGCGGGTGGTGAGCAATTGCATTGTGCATCACTTGTTTTCTTACACATTATTATTGTTAATACTATTACCATTATCACTATTATTATTATTATTGTTATTATTATTTTCCTGTCTTAATAAACTGTCTTTATCTCAACTCACAGGCTTCACTTTCCCGTTTCTCTCCCCCCATCCCAGAGGGAGGGGGGAGGGTGAGCGAACGGCTGTGTGGTGTTTAGCTGCCAGCCGGGTTAAACCACAACAGTTGCATGTGGCATAACAGCATGGAGAGGGATCTTGTAGGATTCATATTTTGTCAACTCACGTAAACATTTTAATATACTTGTTTTACAAATTAAACCCTGTCCACCCAGGCTGTTGCTGCTATTCACTGGTCACTGACAGCATTGCCTCAGCTTCATATCCTGTTTTATTTTATCTATTTGTTTAGTTTTAGTTTTCAGGAGGGGATAGGAAAGCATTCAAATGACTAGTGCATCTTTTCTTTTTATTTCCTTGTGATTCTTTACCCTCTATGTGAATATAAACTGTTGGTTGCACCATTGAATTTCCTAATCCAGAAATCCTAAGGAAGCATTAATTAAAATAAAATTCTACCTTTAATAAATTCTCATGTACTTCTAGCTATTTCAGTTGGAAGGTGGGGGGGGGGGCGGGGGGGGAGGGGTAGGGGGAGAGAAAGAACAAATAAGAACCCCCAAAAGCAATCTCTCAAGTCACAGCTACATTGCTGAAGTTGCATTACCCATTATGACAGCTTCTCCCTGGCCAACATTTTACATTGTTATGATAATTTGCTCTGCAAAACAAGCGTGTGGGCACATACGGCATCCCATTATTTCTTCTGCGCTCTTGGAGTCAAAGCCTGTTATCACAGGTGTATTTTCTGGCTGCCTGCTCCTCCTGTGTAAATGAACATTGGCATCAACCCACCCCTGGGAAAAGCTCAACACCTCTTCCTTGCAAATGTTATGCAGTGCAAATATGCCCCTGCATCACATGACAATTTTACCCTTTTCCATTCAGCCAGTTGTGTAAGCAGCCTCAAATTGCTTGTAATTGACCAAATGCATGCTTTACAACCATCCCACAATTAATTACAGCTTACTGTGCAATTAAACCTCCTTCTGCCAGGTGCTCTCACATCAGGACCGTACTTCATCAGCCACGGCACAGTCAGATCAGCTATGTTTTGTGAACTCTCTGGCTTCTCACATCCTGCTCTCAGCTGACCACCACGGTCAGCAGATATCTGCTCTCATTGGCATTTTCCCCATCAGCACCATTAAATGAGAAATCATGAGCACATATGCACTACGACAGCCTTTGCACAGCTCATGAAACCTTTTCACGTATAGCCTATGGCTTATTTCTGGTACACTACCAATCCTCACTAGTGAGTGCAATCTGCTCTGTAACTGTCTGACAAACTCCTCTGCAGGAATACTGATGCCTGATCATCAAATGCTGCAAATGGCAGGAGGCAAAACTAGTCAGATTTCCAACAGCACTCTCTTCTGGCATAATCTTTTTTGTGGATGTGACTATGAAATGAAAGAATGGGACAAGTTTTCTTTTATAGTGGCTTGTGAAGGCACCTCTGGTGACCACAGCACGCATGACAATGTTTTCACCATTCTGTTCTTCTCAATCTTCTCCAAAGCCACTGCTCAGCAAATATCTCCATTTCAGACTATATCTCTATTTCAGACTGCACTTGCAATTCCATTGCTCCCTGTCTCCATCAAGCATATGTGATTTTAATAATAAAAGACTCAGCTGATCTGACCAACAACCTGTTATCTGTTCTTTCATGACACTGTATCAGACTGTGCCTATTTGTTTATCACCAACAGACATATTAAAATTAGAAACAGAACATCTTTCTATCACTTGGACCTGTTAGAGGGGGTCCAAAGGAGGGCCACAAAGATGATCAAGGGGCTGCAGCGCTTCTCCTACAAAGAAAGGCTGAGAGAGCTGGGGCTGTTCAGCCTACAGAAGAGAAGGCTCCGGGGTGACCTCATTGCAACCTTTCAGTAGTTGAAGGGGACTTATCAAAAAAGATGGAGAGCAACTCTTTCATCAAGCAGATATTGACAGAATGAGAGGGAATGGTTTTAAACTATAAGAGGGGAGATTTAGATTAGAGGTTAGGAGGAAATTCTTCACTCAGAGGGTGGTGAGGCACCGGAACAGGTTGTCCAGAGAGGTTGTGGATGCTCCATCCCTGGAGGTGTTCAAGGCCAGGCTGGATGGGGCCTTGGCCAACCTGATCTAGTGAGTGGCATCCCTGTCCAAGGCAGAGGGGTTGGAACTAGATGACCTTTGAGGTCCCTTCTAATCCAAGCCATTCTGTGATTCTATGATTCTGTGAAAACAATCCGCATCAGGGACACTACTTCTGACTTTCCAAGTTGAAGTGCATTTCTGCACTGGATTATGGGGGAGGATTTTTACAATTTTCTTAGAAGGACAGTGTAGATTACAGCTGTAGAGCCTGTAAACTAGAGCCTGTGTGGCCCAGACACTGTTCCAGTATTTTGCCAAGGTTGGTTCTAATAAGGCTGTGTGCTGTATTGACACATATGTACTCATACAAACACCACTCTGTGACCTATGGGAGTAAGGATTTTTTGATGTCAGTGTATGCTCCAGTACTGTCCTTTCAGGCTGAAGTATAGGCTATGTTGAATAGACAGGACCCTGTATCTCAAGTGGATTAGAATCCACTGGAAAAAAAAAATGGATGTAAAAAAGTATCCATTAAAATGATTGATTGCTAGACATAACTCCTAAAAATCACTATAAACAGTTATTTCTTCAGAAACTTATGCTACTTTTCTGAGGTAATTCTTTATGTAGTATGAAGGTGAGCAAGCCTGGAAATCATAAAAACAAAAAGCAGATACAGCCTAATACAGCAAAAATTGATTTGTAAATCTGATGTTCTTTTGCAGTGTGCAATATATCTTCAACACCAGTCAAAGAATAAAACATGCAGTCTCAAAATCTTACCAGCAATTGCTTGGGTGCTTGCATCTGCTGTGTGAGAAGGAAAATAGGTTGATTTCTTAAGCGTAGTTAAAATAGAACCAAGTAAACATGTATTGTTGACTTTGCCCATCTCAAAGAAATATGTATCATAAAGATTGTATATAGCACCACATCCTTGCAAATTATTTTTTTGTCAGAAATTACTTCTTATGCCTTTTGAATCAGAAAAGTTTTAAAGATTTTTGGGTATGTATGAGGACTCCCCCACCCCTTCGCATCTGGAAGCATAGTATAGTCCTGTCCTCCAAGGGAAATGGAGCAATGAGTCCTTCTCTGTACAGCTTAGGAAGGATTTAAATTAAATGAAAGTGCAGCACCAAAACACCAAGAAACTCAAAGTTGTAATTTTTACTGCTGGCTTGTGCAGTGAGGGAGCAGACCAGAGGGTGGAGGAGAGGGAGGAGAGCCCTATGAAGTAAAGTATAGTTGAAAAAGTATAGCTGTGTATTTTTGAACTTCACAGAACATAAGAGAGTCTGGTGAATGACCCCTCATGTTTTTAGCGGATCTGGGACACATCTACCATTTCAAGCACATGACGTCTAAAATGTTTTTCCAAAACATGAGCTTGCATTTTTCTATCTATGATGCACATACATTTTCATGATTTCTCAGGCAGCAAACTGGCTCTTTTCTTGTACAATTAGTGTCTTCTCATACCAGTTAAGCAAGCAGATGGTCACACAGTTTGTACATACAGATTTCCAAATGTTCCTAGTTTGACTCTCGTTGATGGTCACAATCAACAACACCAAACAGGATCCTCTCCAAATTATGA
The DNA here is from genome assembly GCF_964034855.1 of Anser brachyrhynchus. Taxonomy (NCBI): domain Eukaryota; kingdom Metazoa; phylum Chordata; class Aves; order Anseriformes; family Anatidae; genus Anser; species Anser brachyrhynchus. Next base: position 74,300,762 of record NC_137697.1, on the reverse strand, counting down.
TAAAGCAAAATGACCGTTAAGTTGGACCAAAGGCAGTTATTCATTTAGGTTTAGTGGAGTGTTCATTATAGTCATTATAGTAATACACATTATATTACATAAATAGGAGCAGTATGTTAATAGCCCAGTTCTACAGCTATTTATGCAAAAGAACAGGAAAAAAAATTCACGTGAGCTATCTTACAGCAAAACTGCCCAACTTGAGGCATTCCATTTGCTGGAGTAACTACCTATTTTTTTCTTTCCCAATATTATGTAGTTAATTTATATTAATATGTATTTGATTAGCATGTCAGTAGTTTGTATGTGAATTTAAATTTATTGCAATCTTTAAATTCTTTTGAACTCATAAAAGTAGTTAGATACCAGTAAAAAAATCTTTTGTACAAAATTTTGAACATAACTCCCAGTGTTTCTTCTTCCTTGGAGTCAGTGAAAACCTAAAGGATTTAAGAACATAAGAAATTTCCCTCTTGGTGAGATCAGTAGTCCATCTAGCCTAGTAATCTTTTTATAGAAGTAGTAATATGAGATGACATTTAGTGAGACTATATGAGTCTGTTCACTACCTTCTTTTACTTCTTGGTTTTATTGATTACTTTAAAATGGGTGAGTAAATTCAACAGTGTTTCACATGTGACAGAATAGCAAGAAAATTCTTTAAAGTGGGAGACAGAATTACTTTTGCTTTCCCACCATTTCCTCACTCATTAAACATTTAAAATCAGGATTTAAATAAACATGTCTTTCCCAAGTCTATCAAAATATATGGGTCTTTTTGAATGATGAAAGTGTGAAAAAGACTGAAAATAGATGGCAAAACCATAAGAGAGAAAGTATGACTGCATTCACTGAGCATCCTACGAAGCCGACAGGAAAAGTTCTATTTCCCAGCAGGCTTTGGCAGTGAACCTGAAGCATTATTATGAGCTCCACACACAACTGAGGTCATGGTGATCCTGAAAGAAAATAATAAAAGAAAGCCAGCAGGAATAGCTGTGGGACCTTCTGTCTTCATTCCCACCAGGACTGTTATCTTTCCCTTGTTGCTAATGCACAGCCAGAGCATTACTTTGTCTGACCTGTACGCTAGCTTGTAGTCAGAGCAGCTCTGAACACATGCTCTGGGTATACACTGGTACTCTGGAGGCCACTGTGTTAACATTCAGCTGATCACCTTTCCATCTCCAAGTCCCAATCTGAGAGGATAATGCTATTGTCTTTTTAAAAAATGGTTGACCTACTTGTATCGAGTTTCTGTGGCAAGGTTTTGGTAGCGGGGGGCTGCAGGGGTGGCCTATCTGAGGAGTCCAGAAGCTGCCCCATGTTAGATAAAGGCTAGTTTCAGCTGGCTCCAAAGGGACCCGCTGCTGGCCAGAGCTGAGCCAGTAAGTGATGTTGTTTGTGCCTTTGTGAGAGCAGATTTAAGAAAGGGGAAAAAAAAATCTGTGCTACAGCAGCTGGGAGAGGAGTCCAAAATGAGCGAGAAGCAGCCCTGCAGCCCCCGAGGTGAGTGCAGCAGGAGGGCAGGAGGTGCTCCAGGCAGGCAGCAGCAGTTCCCCTGCGGCCTGTGGAGAGGCCCCTGGTGGAGCAGGCTGTCCCCCTGCACCCACGGGTCCCACACGGAGCAGATCTCCACGCTGCAGCCCGTGGAGGAGCCCCCGGTGGAGCAGGTGGATGTGGCCTGGAGGAGGCTGCGGCCCATGGAGAGCCCCCGCAGGAGCAGGCCCCGGGCCGGAGCTGCAGCCCGTGGAGAGGAGCCCACGCAGGAGCAGGGGGTCTGGGGGGAGCTGCCGCCCGTGGGGGCCCCGTGCTGGAGCAGTTTGCTCCTGGGGGATGGATGGACCCCGTGGTACGGAGCCGTGTGGGAGCAGTTCCTGAAGAGCTGCTGCCTGTGGGCAGCCCCCGCAGGCTCAGTTCGGGAAGGACGGCATCCCGTGGGAGGGACCCCACGGGGAGCAGGGGCAGAGAGGGACCGTGAAGGAGCAGCGGAGACGAAGCATCAGGGACTGAGCACAGCCCCATTCCCCGTTCCCCTGTGCCACTTGGGGGGAGGAGGTGGAAGAGGGTGGATGGGGAGAAGGTGATTTTAGTGTATTTTTATTTTCTCACTTTTCTAGCTTGTTAGTAGCAGGTAATAAATTGCATTAATCTCCCTATGCTGAGTCTGTTTTGCTTGTGATGATAACTGGTGAGAGGTCTCCCTGTCCTTATCTCAGCCCTTGAACCCTTTTCCATTGTATTTTCTCCAATTTCCCTCTGAGGAGGGGTAATGAAATAATGGTTGTGGTGGATCTCAGCTGCCCAGCTGGTTAAAACCACCACACTACGCTTCATATTTCTTAAGTCATCATCTCCCCAATGTCAAGAAGAACACCCCAGTTTTAAAAGCAAGGACTGCAATTATGGGCTGGTAAGACCTTTTTGGAGTTCTTTGCATCGCTATGCTTTGATTTGCTTTTTCTGTTTAAGAGAAAGTTTGAGGTGTATGACCAAATGGAGCATTTTCCCAACAGTAAATAGGATAGGATTGCAACCGCATTGCTGTGAACACCAATGGTGAAAGCAGAGCTCAAGGGCTGCATAAAAGTGGTAGTAAAAGTGGATTGGTTGATATAGTTGTGATAAAACCATAACTGCAGACAACGAGGAGAAATTGAAACTCCTTTAATTTCTTCACTTTTCCAAAGCTATCTTCCCCTCTTCCCACACCCCAGTGCCTAATTCTGGTACAGATAAATAGCAGTGAGGAACAATTTCATTAATATGGGATGTTGTGCTAGAAATGTTGTTTCACAGAAAGCTTCACCTCACTGAGTGATAGCAAGCAAAGGCTTGCTTATTACATTGTCATCTGCCCTGAGAAAGCCAGCTGGTAGCTAGCTGTAATAGCCAGAGTGTGAACAGAGATGCTCCAGAGTGTGGTTTAGAGCAGAATGTTCAAAATCACATTTTGGAGAAGCTCATCTCTGCTTCATCTCAAGGGAAAGCCAAACAAGACTAGCTTCCTAAGTCAGACGCTGTGAACCTTTATTATAGTAACCATACTGGGAATACTCTTGAGACCAAATTAATACGAATTACAAATCTTCCTTTATATGTCAGCGAGCGAGAACTTATTTCCTGTGTGTATATGTGTGTGTGTGTGTGTGTGAGAGAGAGAGAGAGACAGAGAGAGAGAGAGAAGCAATTTGGTTTACCTTTGACCAGAAAGCTTTCTACTTACATCCGTGACTGGGGGGGAAGAGAAAACCAAAGCTCCTCTCACTTCTCCTCATTGACTCTCATTGACTGGTGGGTATCATCTGTATTTCTGTGCTTCATAGGACGGAAAAATGAATAGACATGATTTTTTCTGTGAAGAATGCATTGAGGTCTGAGTAAACTGTGTAGGTTGGTCCAAGAGTGTTCCCCCCCACCCCTTTTTGCCTTTAGCTGATGGTTCTGAAAACTAACCTTACAGTCTGAAAAAGAGGTTGATTTCTCTTTTTTTTTTTTTTTTTTTTTTTTTTGTGATCAAATTGATAACTATTTCAAGTCAGATTCATTGAGTTCACTTGGAAACTTTGCTAACATCTTTGGTAATACACATACGACAAATGGATTGATGAAACAACAACAACAAAAGAAACTATAGATGTAATTTTTTAAATGTATACATATAAATGTACATATAAACATTACATATTTTATATAAAATATATATATATTTACAAATAAATTTAAAAATAATCACAATTGTGAGCAATGGATGATGTTTCAGTCCTTAGGTGCTTTCCCACTGTACATTTCCTAAAGCATCCTTTAGGGTGTTTTATGATTGCAATTTAGTTTGCATAATATGGTTACCATATGCAACTCTTGATCAATTTCCATGCAAATGCCTGTTCTTATCAATAATGGGCAAAGTTACATCAGAAAATCAGAAAGGCAAGCAGAGTAGTATTGACCACATGAAAACAATACCGACACTTTTAGATAAAAGTATGAAAAGTATCAGCTGTTACATTTTATCAGAAACAATCTTTTGTGGGAAAATAAAAAATAATAATCATCATTAAAAAAGAGAACCTCTTACTCCAGAACTTAGGACAAAATGCTGCTTTTTTTTTTTTTTTTTTTTTTTTAAACCACAAACAGACCAAACTAGATGCTCTTTATTACATCATTTCCAAATTTTGGGGTCTCCGTATTTTCCTAAGTTATTTAGAAATGTTTGTTTGCCTGTTGTTGAGTGTGTTATACATATGTCCATTGTCTGATAACTCTTCCCAAGCTCTCAGGGCAGGCTGGATCCATCCCTAATGTCCAAGCTCCAGTCTGAGCCAGAGCCCACTTTCATGCCTGAGATTCCCCACTGGGGGATCTGGCTAGCTCACTTGGACCATAGGGTGAGCCAAGATGTTCTCACTGCAGATAACTGGAGAATTTCAGCTTGAGGGCAAACATGAAGTCAGTATAATCAGTTCATAAATCCATAATAGTCCAAACTCCAGTTTGAGAACTCAGAGAGAAATATATTCCCAGGGTTATCACTCCATTTTATGAGTTCTGTATATGTGAAAATTGTTTTTGCTCTATGAAGTCAAGGGAAAAATGGAGATAGTATTTCATTTTTGCAGTAATCTTATTCCAATCATCTTACTCATCATATGACCTAGTTAGAATTAATCTTGGCATAAACACATCTCTTAAGATTTCAAGGATCTCCACTGAAAGCAGGTGATTCAAAAACAGCTCCAGTTTCCCATGATAATGAAATATATAAATATAAAAGAGAATAGCAGTAGAAGAAAGAAAGAAAAATAAAGATTAATATTTATTAGGTACATTAAACCTGGTAATATGAAAGAGGCATGAGTTACAATTCAATATTTGTGAATCAGAACCTTCCAGAAAGTAGTGAGAAGCATTTCCAAATGGCAGGAGTGGTCACTACCTACTCAAACAAAAGGCACATGAAATGTATAAGGAAAAAATAGTTGAAATAGAATAGAAAGAAATAAGTAACTCTCATACAATTTCTCGAAGGGAAAGGATAGGGAAAGGATAGGGAAGGGAAAGGATAGGGAAAGGATAGGGAAGGGAAGGGAAGGGAAGGGAAGGGAAGGGAAGGGAAGGGAAGGGAAGGGAAGGGAAGGGAAGGGAAGGGAAGGGAAGGGAAGGGAAGGGAAGGGAAGGGAAGGGAAGGGAAGGGAAGGGAAGGGAAGGGAAGGGAAGGGAAGGGAAGGGAAGGGAAGGGAAGGGAAGGGAAGGGAAGGGAAAAAGAATAAGAAAGAAGAAGGAAAGCAGGGGTGGTGGATCAGAAAGTGAAACCTAAAATGTTGGTACTAATCTTTATTTGGCTGTGCCTGTGTGCAGAAAAGTTAATGAGCTGGGAAAAAACTAAGCATTCCAGTGCTGTGAGAAAGCTGCAAACTCCCCAAGCAGATGGGTCATCAATATAAAGATTAAAGGTTTGGACAATCAAACAGTTTTCAAAAGAAACCTCAAAGTTGTCAAGAGATGAAAAAATTTTGTAAAAAATGTTCTTACCAGCTTCAGGGTACAATAAACATTAAGTAGTAGAGCGATATGAGAAGAAATGCAAAGCTGCATTCTCTGAAGATGCTCAGACCTTTTGATTATTAACTTCTTTTAAGCAATGTGACAAGACTCTAGAAAAAATTAGTGTTTCAAAATATTGCTGGAAGATACTACTTCAGGATTTCAAAGTCACGTGCGATTGTCTCCTTTGCAGACAATAGAGGCGAGTAATCCTGTAGGACAAGTCATTGTGTGTATGCTTTAATTCCACCAATCTACCTCTGCTGTGATGCATTGGTTTTGTTTTTTTATATATCATGTTTAAAATTTAGGTACTCCAGGTGACTGTGACAAAAGACTTCATCATGCTCATGTTGACTCAATGACTAATTAATTTATTCAATCTACTTGCTTAATCTTGAATAGTAGACCCTTGAATAAAAATTGACTTCCTCTGCTTGAAACTTATTGCAGCTTCAACATTTGGTCTCTGCCTAATTTATTTAATAAATATCTGTCCTTCAGCATAGACACTAAGTCATTGGTATGACAATAGCAATGGATGTCAAAATGATCATCAAAGCATAGAGAAGATATATATTTTTGTTAGCACTTCTCTTAACCAGAAAACTTGAAATAAATTAGCATTGTCTGATACCTGAGAATTAAATTCACTCATTTCTTTCAGATCAATTTGTGGAGTGAAGTAGACCTCCAGCTCTGTTGGAGCCTACTTTGATTGCTAGTATTTGAGCTCTCTGTGCCTTGTATATTTCTTTAGCTTGACGGGTCAGAGGAAGGCAAAGAGTTTGATGGTGGGCTAGTGAATAAAGGCTAAAATACTTTAGAAAACTGAATTATAGAAGTGCACTCTGTAAAAACATAGGGTTTAAGAAATCTCTGGAAGCATGAAGTTCAAAGACTGGCCACACTGTGCAGCCTATCATAAAAACATTTGTCTGTGCTCTTGAATAGCTAGGAATTTTCCTCAAGCTTTCATTAGAAAATCACTGTTTTGTGTAGAACATTTTCTTAATTCCAAACTTAAATGCTCTCATCAGTACATTTGCCTTTGTCCTTGTGCAAACATTGGACCAAGTATCTCAATTTACCAATTATGGGCAAGTAAATCCTGTCTTTTCTGAGTGTTTTCCTGTATCTTGTGATCTAGTTCATCATGTCATCCTAGCATCTTTTTCACATCCTTTTGAGATTATTTTCCCTAAACCTTCATGCAGAGCTGAGTATGGTGGTGTTTTGTTGTTGTTTTTCCTTAGATTCTTAGATCTTGTCCAAGTACATCCCATTAGATGCCTATTATTAACTACTGAATGATGGACAAACCTCTCTATTTCTCTACAGTTTTTTGGCTTCTAGAGATGTTCTGTGTATTCTTGTTATTAGACCCATATTAAATTGCTTTTCATTTACAGTCTTAATTCTTTCTGCAATTTCAGTTTTCAGAATCACACAGTACGTCCCATGTTTCAATATATAATGGATTTCCCACAGACTTCAATAGCTGTGAGAAATCCAGATGGGAATTATTGTTTTTGTTGACAAGAGGACTAACATAAATCAATAGAAGGAACAGATTGCTGGCACCAGGAATAAGAAATTTAGATGAAAATGTTAATGTTGAAATGAAACAAAATATTGCAAAATAAAACAGAGCACTTCGTTTCTTGCAATTTCCTGGAACAATCTTATTGCAAGCTTCATCTGTATTATAGCCATCTTGATTTCAGGAAATTTTGAATGGGTTTATTTAAAGGCTTTTGCAAATCTTTTCTTCAGTGAGAGTCTCCAAAGTTTCTTGCCATTGATTTAGACATTATGTATTGATACACTTATGAAAAATAGTCTTAGGTATTTAAGCACATGATTAAAGTCTCCCTGCCTGGATAAAAGTATTTGTAAAATTTCTCTCCAGTTCACATGGTTTCTAGAACTATTTCACTCATTTTACTTAAGGATTCTTTTTATTTTATTTTATTTTATTTCATTTCATTTCATTTTATTTTATTTTTTAACTGGAGTGATTTATGACAGTATTGTATATGTATAAGGTAAAACTGCAATCCATACTTAGTGTTTTTCCTGGGTTGCAGTCTTCATAATCTCATAGAGTCTATCTACTGACATCTATATAGAGGTTTAAAGATTGGTTTTAGTCTTATTTGAGAGCATTAGCTTCTGAAGGATTTTCAAAGATATCTGTGCAGGTCAGGTACTTGTCATACATACTGATATAACTTTAGATTAGCTTTTTTTTTGCCTTTTTTTTCCCCCTAAAACAACTGTGGTGTTGTACTATTAATTAAAACTGGGGAATATTTGAATATTTCTGCAGGTTTCATTACAGATTCTCTGTCTTTTGAATGCTATGAAGTTTATATGATAGAATTTTCTCCCTGGAAAACCACGATAGACCCTTTGGTCATTTCTGACAGGAACTGTCAGCTTTTTGCCTACTTTAATTCTTCCTCCAACAGGAGAAGAACACTTATCAAAGTTCTGAATTAGAAAACATCTATTTTTCATTTTAAAGTGTTTGGCATTTCTTTTGGTAAAATGAAAGAAAAAGTCATTAAGTCAACATTATGGCATTATTTTTATTTTTATTATTTTAACTACTAAGTTTAGCAGGGTTATTAGAAAGACCTTAATGAATCAGATATTAACTGTGGAGAACAAATTTGTGCTTAGCTTTGTCTTTTGAGAATTTTGTGTGTCCTTAATTTTCACCACTCTAAAGACTGAAGGAAGTGTGCCATTCATTATTAATCCCACATGCAAGGTCAGGAGGGAAGGTATGTCAGATTGCAATGCAGAGCTGGTTGAATGGTACTGCTGCTTGATTCATGGATAAATCATAGATTCATAAAGTAAAACTGTCATACATGCACTTTTTCCTTGTAGTTTTATCTAGTTTCATTTTGAGCTATGTGACCATTGCTAATGAATGTATTGTTATGCAAATGAAGAAACTGTGATTTCCTTACATCATCTTTGTATTTTTTTCTTTAATTGTCAGAAAAGAAGTTTCTTTTCCACTGAATCAACACTGTATCATTTTTTGTTGTTGTTTCAGGTAAGAGCTATATTAACATGAAGCTGCAGACCATAAATAATAAACATTTACAAAACTATGTAACCACGAATCCTTCTGTGCCTCTAAATAGCATAGCAATTACAGGCTTTGGAGTATGGGGAGATGGTTCAAGAAACATTAAAAATACTTACACAAAATGATTTCATTTTGCTCCATTATAATAGGACAGCAATAGGTTTGGGAATATTTGGTGTTGATTCAGAAAATAAAATTATTTTTGTCCCATGTTACATTCTGTTTCCTTTTTAAAGGCAGAATCTCTAAACAGTTCCAGTGTGAACATTTGTAGACCATTTGTAGGTGTGGCTACATATGATATATATATGTATATATCTATCTTAATAAAACTATCAATTGCATGAAGTTATTTTAGGATATCATAGTCTACTAATTTTACAAGTGATAAACATGAGACTTATAGAAGCTTTAACTGGTCAGTAATTTGAACTGAAATTGGTCCTTGATTGCAAAACTTACCCTAAGAATTTTTTGAGAAGAGCTAGAAACAAGGAGTCACTGAGAGACCACAAACTTAATGCTTTCTTTCTTTCTTCTTCTTCTTCTTTTTTTTTTTTTAATTGAAATGTATTTGAATTTGTCCTAAAATAATGGTATTCATCCTTAGTTCTTTGTTAATAATGAGATTATCAATTTTAGAATACATATTTCAACCTTCTCAGGAAATAATAACTTATCCCTGATTGCCCAAACAATCCAAGGGAGTTATGGAATTTTTTTCTTCTTCCAAAAAACTTTCTGGTGTTCATATCTTCAAAATATCTCCTTATAAAAGATACTTCATCAGCTGTACATTTCAGTATGAGAGATGTTACATTTGCTGAAAACTTGGCCAGCAGAAACAAAGATGACTTTTTTTTTTTTTTTTTTTTTTTCCCCCAGGATGCTATTTCTGTCTTATTTTAGGATGTGTCTAGGGTGGTATTTTCACATACTGCCACAAGTACAACCTCTTGGATTTTGAAAAGCATGCAGCATTGAGCTGACATTGTTATTAAGATACTGAGTCGAACAGTAGCAGAGTTTGTTCAATACTGAACACTTGCAAAAATCCCTTCTAAATACACAACTGAGGTTTGCAGGGTATACATGTCATCCTACTTATGACTATGCAAGTGTTTAAAGTAGATATGAGCAGCCGTGGATATACCTGTCTTTCCTCCCAGTGTTGTGATAATCTACTCCATATAGATCATCCTGTGTTAGGGTAATCCTCCCTACCTACTGAATTTGATTACATTTCAGACACACGTAAAAATATATTATGTGACTCAGATTTTAGAATTAATATTACAATGGCATTTCATAAAAAATAAAATCAGATAAATTCTGAAGCTTGATATATGCTACCTGTTTAAACTTATGATTGCATAAACTTACGAGTGCATTTTTTTCTATATAATATAGATTTGTGCAGTTATCTTATACTACAATAAATACTAGCCTTAGGTATAAAAACTTAGAATGATCCAAAAGCAATTACTTTGCTGTCACCACCCTGTAGCAGAGGACTGCCTATACTTAATAAAAATGTCTGTTAAAAAAGTGATTCTGTATTAATTAACACTGTTACGAAGGTCACTATTATAAAGCATAGCTAAGCAAGGCTGCTAGAAAATGATGTCTTAAGGAAACTCACAGTCCACCAACAAGAAAATTATAATGTGCTTTTGATCAGAGTTATGGACTATATTCAAGAACATAATTATTAAGATAATTTGGTAATAATAATAATAATAACGCAGTTGGCTGTGTTCCTATGGAAGAATTCCCTAAGCAAAAATCTAGCAAATAGGAACCATGCATAAGTAATAAAACCATAGAGTTGTATCACTTATTCTGCAAGGATAAACAAGATTAATTATAACATAATTATAACATAGTTCATGATTTCATTTTTCCAATTTACATTTTTCATCAAGTTATTCCATCTAGTCATGCAAATTAATAAGAAACATTTTGAATATTTACCTCTAGTACTATATATAAGTATTTCTAAGGAAATCATTACCAAAATATGACAAGTTTCAGAGGTTTATCACAGAGACAGAAAAGTCAAGTGTTTTACCAATGTCTAAGAAAATTGTATGTTTGAGGTCATATCTTTCATAAATGAATGATCTCTTCTCTACAGAGTCACCCTAGCATGTGTGTCTTAGTTACTGGTTAAATGATTATCAAAAATTTAGTATATAACTCTCAAATTTCAGAAATAAGAATGAGAGCATTAGTCTTGTAGTCTTAATTACTGGAACACAGCTGGTATTCTATGGGAAAAATAACTTCATATCAAAAATCCTGATGCTGAACTGTTTTACATGACTTTTTTCTGCATGCTGTGGAAACATATTGGAGATATAAACTTATTTTTTCCTCCAAATGCAACACATAAGTAAATCAAACCCAAATGTTCAAATGACAGCTAAGACTTATGAGCAGCAGATGGCAGTAGGTTATTTTTTATTTTTACACTGTGTTGCAGTGAATCTGTCCTTCTACAATCTGTCTATCATTTATAGAAATTGCAGAAAGTATATGCATATTAATTAATGGGTCGTCTAACTCCTTTGTTATTGTTTACTGTTGACATATGCATCCTGTCTCCTCATCTTGCAGTGGAATTTCTCAACAAGAAAATACAGGAAAGGTGAACTCAGTGATAAAGTTGTGCATTGCCAAAGACATGGTACATATCTTTATAAACCCTACTTGTTGCTGCCCTTTGTAAAACAGATAACTGTACCTGTCTTATAAAGCACTTGCAGAAGTTAGAGGGATAATAAAGATAATAAAGGGAAAGTCATTACTTTAAGAAACCAGTGTGCCATATATATAGCATCATATGTACTGATTGATGAGAGCTGTTGTTAACAGCAGATACAGTAGAATGAGGAAATAAGTGGTTGAAACTAATATGTCTGAGAGGAGAGCACAGACAGCATCAATAATATAGGTTTATTTGTTGGAATTATACCACTTCACTCTAAACAGCCTTGCTCAGAATTCCCAGTAATTTTGAGGAAATTGCAACACTACTCAAGACTTCTGTGATAATGCTTTATCAGAGTATGCAATTGAACTATAGAATGGGGAAATAATGGCATCATCAGTGGTAGCTTACTATATAAGAAATGTCTCTTCAGAGTCATGACTGCAATAGGGAAAGCATTAGAGAAGCACTGATTTTTGAGGTGTGACATTCTAAGACATTCTAAGACATTTTAATTAGATAAAGAAAATGCAGAAACTTATAAAAGAGGAAAAATAGCATTTGTGCTTCATGTCATTTCATGTAAACATCTTTTCTCTGTAATTTTGATAATGATGATATTTTTCATTATAGCTAAAGACTTTTTATTTATTTATTTTTTTTCCTCCCTCCGGAATTGCATGTAGCAGTCTCTTTTTGGCTATAGCTATTTAAGTAGAATCTTAAAGAGTGTGTAAAAGTGTACTGGGTCTGGTCCACAAAAAGAAGGAGTATCTAATATTCAGGTCACATCTACCAACTGACAGCAATCTGCCAGTGTGTGTTACATGTCTTATAATAGGCAAAAATATGATCACTTTGACTACTATACCAGTTAAAAAATATGGTCTCTTTAAACTTTGGAATACCTACAAGAAAACTGAACAAAAGGTAAAGCAGAACCTTGCGGGGAAAAAAAATCTTTGGTAAATATTGCCCTTGAAATCTGTTGCTGTGTACTGATTTTAAAGCCACTGAAAAGCATAGAAGAATGATGTTTAAAGTAGAACATACTTGGCAATTATGATTGTGAAAAAGAAGAATGGTCTTGAAATTCAGTTTCCTTCTGAACTCTAGAAAAACTATGACTTGGTATAACGTTATAGTGGAAAGATAGCTATGAAGATCAAATTTGAATTTGATGATATTTAGAGTAGTGTAGGTAGTTGATGTTCACATGCCCGTTACGCATAATGATCATCAATACATGCACAAATTAAAACAATGTTTAATATACAAGGTACCAATCCAGTTAGTCTTGAAAATGTTTTTTTCATCTAAATGTGCTGTTGTTGCCATAAAGGCATTATATCATAAAAAAGCCTTATCCCAGTATTTTCTGGATTTACAGTAACCTAATTTACAGAGTACAGTTTCATTTAAAATTACCTGTGTATTATGTTCCAAAAAGTTTGGTGAGAAAGGATTGAATATGCTTTCTTGCATGACAGCTATTTATTTATTTCAAGATACTAAAACACATATAGCATAAGGAATTTATCATACTTGTGTTTCATGATGCAAAAAGAAGACTGCAAGCTCCTCATTTAGAAATCCCTCTTAGATGTTTAATTCAAACTGAATACTTTCACAGAATTCAATAGTCACAAGATAAGAAAAAGTATGGGTTAAACTGGTTCGTGGTATTCAGTCACACATGCAAGAGATGAAACAAATGTGATAAAAAAAAATTTGAGTTGAATGTACATGCCTGATGTTTTAAAAAAATCCATTCAAATCCATTCTCTTCAGCCAATGGACACTGTAGTTGGTTAGACTGCAGAACATGAGGACTATACCATGTTCAACTTTATGAAGAGCTGGGGACGTCAATGACTTGCTGGAGGACCTCTGGAGGTCCTAGACCTCAAGCCCACATGGATGGCACTGTTACCACTAGTCAGATCCGGTGCTTTAGTATAGTCAAGCATTGATAATATCCAAGTCCTGAGAATCTAAATAAACTGAAATAAAGTTGTTTCATAACATACATCTATCATTTCCCCCCCCTTTTTTTTTTTGAATATTACCTCTGACATCATGGCAGCTTACTGAGTTAAATAGTCAAATGAAAACTTACACATTGAAACAACGGTTGAATGTTGTTGATAAAAAGGTATATACTCCATTTTGTTAACGACTATTGTCACAGTCAAACAACTAGACAAAGCAAAACACTATGACTTTTACTGTTGAAATAGCTATGTTTACTCTAAACTCTCAGAATTAATAGCAGAGTCAAGGAAGATCTTAACTGCCAAAGTGTCATGAGACTTTATTTGATTTCCTAGAAATCATGTATTTCTGATGATTAGAAGCTCACCAATAACTTCTGAATATGGGGAATAAATCCTAGGTTATGATTCATACCATGTCTGTACTTTGCTATATATTGGTTCACCAAGTCCCTATTATTATTTTTGCTTTTTGAAATTAAAAACAATGTTCTCTGCATTCTGTTTTCTCACAAATATGTTTACCTGTTGCTCTTACTGGTATGAAGTTTAGTGCTTAGAATTAGAATACTTTACTATGGTAATTGTCTGATTTTTCTAGACATATAAAAAAATGAAACAAAAAAAAATCCACAACCTTGCATGTAGCATAAATCTCCTGCAAATACAAACAGCTTCACACACACACACACACACACAAATAAAAAAATCCAAAGAACAGAAAATTATTCCTTGAAAAATAATTGAGTGAATTTTGATTACAATTTGACCACATTTGCCAGTAGTTTGCATAGATATTCAACAAGTTGTTTTACAAAAGAAAACTTACAAATATTCATCAAATGTTTCTAGAAATTGTAAATATTCAAACACTCAGTAAGACACGTTTCAAGTCTGCAATTCACACAGTGCTTTTTATAAACTTGCATACAAGCTATATAATCAAGCCAGTCATTTGCTGAAGCAAAACTTAGGTAATAATAAGTTAGACAGCTTGCATCTGCTCATGAGCTCTTTGTAACGTGTGAAACACAAGTAGCAACAATGCCTTTTACTCTTACAGGAGATGCTGGCTCCTAATTTGCATTCAGGTGACCACATTCTTTTGGTTTTACAGGCTCTTATATTAAAATTAGGTACCTACTTATCTCTAAGGCCATTGTCATCCATTAAAATAAGTTTATAAATAGTTAATTCAGGTTTTACCAGTATATTGCTTCTCCCCTGTCTGTGAAAAGAGCTTTTCTCCAGGAACTCTCTGAGCTACTGTCCAAAGGAGGCATACAATTGTTAATCAGACAGGTGTTTGCTAGTGCAGGAAATCAGTCACAGCCAGGAAGCAGTTACAAGCTTCTGATAATAAAAGCACCATTGGTGCTCAGGACAAAGATGGGTGTTCTGTTTTCTCATCTACCAGTACTCTAATGTTACAGCCAGAATCCCCTTTCCTGCTAGGACCAATACACACACACAGTCACACACAGTTTCTTGAAATTCTGCCACTAAAATTACTCCCACTCCCATTGACCTGCTACTGTGCACCCACTACTACTAGTTTCATCATATCCAGAATCTCATTATTACTGTAATTATTTTCATTAGTATACTATTGTACATGCTTGTTTATCAAATGCTCAGAAACTTCTAAATTTGTATGATGTTAAATTGAAATGTAAATGTTTTAAACTTTTGTTCATTGTAAACAGAAAGACAAAGAATATTTGAGTGATTTTTAAAATATTCTTTTTACTACTTAATTTTAGGTTTTGAATGTCAAGATTTAGTTCTTTCATTTTAAATGTCCAAAGATTTAGGTTTGTGATTTTAACATTCTGTGCTTTGATGATAATTGCCTTGTGGTGATGTTTAGCTTTTACTGAAAACAAATAAACAACAATAACAAAATGAAACAATAGCAACAACAAGAACACCCCAAACCCTCCAAAACATTATTTCATGTGATTTTCCTTGCTTATTCACTGAAAAGGTAAGTGTATGTAGCATGCTAAGGCTTTTCTTAATTTGTAAAATATAAAGATGCATCTGAGTAGGCAAATATCATGGTAATATCTAGGAGTAATTGAGATCTAAGATACAGAAAAGGAAATTGTAAAGTAGGAGAGACACAGGTAGTAAGCAGATAAAACAGGAGAGATGAAATGAGGTTATCAGCACTTGTATTATAACGAACATCTGACAAACACAGCTGCAGTGATGATCAACAGCTGCATGAGAAAGGAAAAGTCCCTGAAATTGAGGACATTTTCAAGGTCGTGGAGAAGAAACCATCAGCAACTGAAATGAGGAAGTCATTAAGTTGGTGGAGGAGAGTAATTTCCTTGTGAAGGCCACAGAAAAATCCCGATTAAAATCAGTCAAGGGTATTGTTGTGTGCAAAATGTTTCTGAGATGGTAAGAGGCTACTTTCTTGAACCTTTTTTCCTGCGAATGCAGAAATTAGAGATTTTCTTTAAGGTCAAGCGAGATTTGTAAAGGATTTGTAGCTCTTTACGCTATTTTTTCTGTTTTATGTGTATATATATATATATTTCTTGGGTTTATCACATCTACAACATTAAAATAGACAAAATATAAATTCAGATAGTTCATGGAAAATGTTGAGTAGATAGTGGAAGAGAGAACAGACATTGACAATGTTAACAGTAAATGAAAGATGTTAAAAAGAAGCATGCTGTTAAAAGCTGTGCAGTTTTATAAAACTGATTGATATCTGGAGACTTGACTGATAGTGAAGACTAAAACATGGAAATTTAGGAAAAAAGTCCATTTTTAATGTTCCTTTGATAATAGGTCAAAGCCGGAGAATATTTCAACAACAGAAAAATGCCCACTGGGTTGATGTGTCCTGCATGTACACAGCAGAATGGAAACAAACAAACAAAAGAACTTACAAGGCAGTGTTAGAAGAGATTGTAATGTATAATAAAGATGAATTAGGGGATATGTTTATCTGTGTATTTCTTAAAGGTTGTAATGACTTTATTTAGTCTTGTACTAAACTGTATTGTTATGGAGGAAATGATGAAAATAAAGACTGCAAATCTGTGAGGTAGTTAATTAGGGAGAGATCATAAGATATTATTGGGGGATTAAAAATATCCAGTAATATCAAGTGGTTTGTAATTAGCACAGTGGATTTAAAGAATAGAATGGAAAAAAAAAATAGGTAATGCAGAAAAAATAAAGACTGTCTTCTGATATTTTTTGTGTGTAGAAAGATCACAAAAATAAATCCAAAGGTAAATGCATTTGCTTATTTTACTTTAATAAAACTTACGACAAAAAATGTTTACTTTCTGGTTACTTTCTTAGCTTATTTTATGTGGATCCATGTTGCTCCCAAATTAATTGTGTTTTTATTAGTATTTTGAACATATACTGAGACTGTTAAACGAATTCATACAGTTGGTGGAATATCAGAGTCATTGTCTTGAAAAGAATACTCAGATGTGCATCCTTGGCAAATACAGTGTGATAATGATTTCTGACTGAACATTTGTCCTCTATCAAATTTCTTTTATAATTATTTTTCAGTTTTTTTTTTTTTTAAGGTTACCTAATGACAGGCATCATCAGAAGTAATGTTTCATCTGTTTTTGTACCCTACATTTTTTCAATCTGTCTTACATCTTGTACAGTTTGACATAACTCAAATAGCGTCTTTTGCTGAACATCCCCAAATACCTGGCATTTTTACTGATACCATTGTTAATCTCTGTGAAGGGAGTTCTTGCTGCTGCATGCAAAATGGCTGGTTTCCAGGGATGCGTATGTGAGGTCAATGCAACAGCTGAAAAAAAAGGAAAAACTAAACATTGTATCATACTAAAATATTATCCATGATAAAGTATGTAATATGCTAATTGTTTTGACATATATATGTACATAAATATGCTATTCATTACTTCATCTTAAAATATCTTAATATTTTATATTCTATTTACATACATTGACTATATATATATACACTTTTAATGATGTAAAAAATGTGTGAATACAATGGATGTGTATATAGATTATCCTCTTCATATTAAAAATGCAAACATTGTTGAAGGGAAATAAATAGAAATGGACTATCAGCCAGGAGAGTGAAACTGTCTTATCTAGTCCTATTGACAATCTTGAATGAAATAATTACAGATGGATACAAAAAAGTCTAATGCTACCATTAAATGGTTCCAAAAAAAATGACAGGAATGATGAAAAATATGATAGTGCTGTTACCACTGACTGTTAATAACATTCAAGTTAGGGCACTTCACCTACACATATGTTTCCAGAATTTATGGTATCCTTCAAAACATTTTTTTTTCTTTCCCTTTTTTGTTTTTTAAGTGTACATTTTAATGGTCTCTGAATAAATTAAACTTTAAGAAAAACACAAGTTACTTTTCTTTTTGAGATTCAACAGAGGTTCAGACAAGAGATTCCCCTCTGCAGTAGTATCAAGCATACATTTAAACACAAAAGGCAACAGGGAAATTAGAAAACCATGACCTGAAGTATTTTATTTTGTTCTAATTACATAGGATGTGGTAATTTCACACTGATGGGCACCTGAGCTCTACCATAACACTTTCCCACTTCCCCTCCTCAATGGAACAGGTGGAGAAAATACAATTTTAAAAGGTTTGTGGATTGAGATAAGGACATGGAGATCACTCACCAATTATTGTCATGTTCAGGGCAGGCTTGGCATAGGGAGATCAATACATTGCCTATTGCTTACAGCCTAGAACACCAAGAACTAAAAGGAACCTAAAAACACCTTTCCCCGATCTACCTCTTCTACCTAGTCCCCTTGAGTGGTGCAGGGGAACATGGAATTCCTTCCCGAACTGAGCCTGCGGGGGCTGCCCACAGGCAGCAGCTCTTCAGGAACTGCTCCCACACGGCTCCGTACCACGGGGTCCATCCATCCCCCAGGAACAAACTGCTCCAGCACGGGTCCCCCACGGGCGGCAGCTCCCCCCAGACCCCCTGCTCCTGCGTGGGCTCCTCTCCACGGGCTGCAGCTCCGGCCCGGGGCCTGCTCCTGCGGGGGCTCTCCATGGGCCGCAGCCTCCTCCAGGCCACATCCACCTGCTCCACCGGGGGCTCCTTCACAGGCTGCAGCGTGGAGATCTGCTCCATGTGGGACCTGCTCTCCCAGAGGTCCAACCAGTGTCGCTCACGGCTTGGCTTTTGCCAGCGGCAGGTCCCTTGTGGAGCTGGCTGGAGCTAACTCCTCCCTAACATTGGGCAGCCACTGGGCTCTGTTCAGAGGCCTCTCCAGCAGCCCTCCCCCTCTACCAAGCACTTTCCATGTAAACTCAATACAATGGATTATTATTCTAGGGGATTACATACATAGATGTAACTGTATATAAAAAAAAATCTGCCCCTTGTTTTTTCCACCATATATAGCATAATTTACACTATATTTTTCATATTAACTGGGAGTTATTCCTTTTGCAGAAGATAAAGATTTTTCCGTATTATCAGCTTTTCCTATATTTTTATCTTCTGGATAGCTTTCTGTTGTATTGGTACTTCAAGAGGTCATTTAATCTTTCCATCACCCTCCAGAATGGTGCGTTAAGAGAGCACATAAGAACATGGCTTCACTAATCATTCCTGACTAACTTGGTGGCCTTCTACAGCAGACTGACAGCATTGTTGAACAAGGGAAGAACGATTAATGTTATCTACCTTCACTTAAGCAAAGCCTTTGTTATGGTCCCACACATCCTTGTCTGTAAATTAGAGAGACATGGATTTGATGGATGGACTTTTTGAAATTGGCTGAATGGCTGTATCCAAAGAACTTCAGTCAATGGTTTACTGTCAAGGCGGAGACAGTGAACAGGGGTGATCCTAGGGAGTCTGTATTTGTGCCAGCATTTTTTTGTTTTAATTGGTGACATGGACGGCGGGATTGAGAACAACCTCAGCAAGGCTGTAGACGACACCATGCTGAGTGCTGCTATTGATCCGACAGGAGGAAGGGATGACAGGATTGAGAGGTAGGTCCATGCAAATCTCGTGAAGTTCAACAAGGCCAAGTGCTGAACCTGGGTTGAGGCAACACCAAAGATTAGTACAGACTGGATAATGAATTAATTGAGAAAAGCCCTGTGAAGAAGGACTTGGGGGTACTAGTGGATGAAAAATTGAATTATGCTGGCAATGAGCCTTTGTAGCCCAGAAAGCCAGTCATATCCTGAGCTACATTTAGCTGCTAGCCAGAAGCCTCACTACTGGGATGAGGGAGGTGATTCTCTTCTCTCTGTTGTGAGACCCTAGCTGGAGTACTACATCTAGCTCTGGGCCCTCCAGCAGGAGAAAGACAAGAGGATGATCAGAGGTCTTCAGCACCTCTCCTATAAAGAAAGGCTGAGGGAGTTGGGATTGTTCAGCCTAAAGAAAAGAAGGCCCAGGGAGACCTTAGAGTGTCCTTTCAATATATGAAGGGGACTTACAGCAAAGATCTTATTACCAGTGCCTGCAATGACAGGACAAGTGGTAACAGTTTTAAACTGAGATGGTGGATTTAGGTTAGATACAAGGAAGAAATTCTTCACTCAGAGGATGGTGAGGCACTGGAACAGGTTGCACAGAAAGGCTGTGGATGCCCCACCCCTTGAAGTGTTCAAGGCCAGGTTGGATTGGGCCTTGGGCAAACTGATTTGGTGGAAAGTGTTGAAACTCAATGATGTTTAAGGTCTCTTCCAACCCCAACCATTCTATGACTCTATGAAACTCTTCAGATGTTCACTGAATGAATGTGTGGCAAAGATGTGAATAGCATCAAGAATTCTCCTAACCATTTACTAAATCATCTTCCCTCTTCTTAATCTCATGTTATGTGAATTTTTATGTTTATTTCGATTTATGCTGTGAATCCATAAATGAATGCTCACAAGTGTTAATCAGAAAAATGTGATGTATGTTACCATGGTGGTAAATATGCCTTTCAAAATTTAGTTGTACTTCTAAAATCAGAAATTGGGCAAGGTATCTTCAATAGTTTTCATGTCTATCACACATCTGGATTGAAGGCCTTTGGCAGTGTTACTGTCATAGAAGCAACAGTAGTTACAGTATCAATGATTGCTTTCCAGAAATGGGTGGAGATAATGAAAAATGTGCAGGATACACTGATAGTAGAAATAAGAAAGAGTTAAGACTTTTTTGAATAATAAAATGAAAACAGAGAAAGATGAAAGCACCATTATATAATAATCTTTATTAGAAATCATCATTTATCATAGTATAAAATAATACATAAAGAGCTTTCTGACTGCCTAGATAAATACAGGTCATAGTTATCTCATATCCTTTTACAATAATATTTTGTTTTAAGCTTTATGGTGTTTTATTTTAAAGTGTTAGTGTCATTTTTAAATCATATTTAAAATTTCCTCTATCCCTGACTTCTAGACATTCCAGCATTGAAGTAAATCTGTTTTCTTTTGCATGCAGCTATGCAAAGCTCTGAAAAGAACAAAATTTCAAACCAATCTGAATATCAGTAGGTGAATTGAAAAAAATTGGCTAGTACTTTCTATAAATTCAACACCTAGTACAGAATATATGAAGGAAAAACAAAACAAAACAGAACAAAAACTTCCTGGAAGTACATCAAAGCAAAACAAAAAAAAGAAAATAATTTCTGAGAGGTCTGTCCTGTTGGCACAGGCCACATGTTCAAGGTAGCTCCTGGCTAGTGTTACAGTATTAAAGATCTTTTTGCTTTTCTAAGGGACAAATGCCAACTCACATCATAAGGAAATTATTTCACTGATATCTGAAATATTAAATACCGGAAGTAAAATACATGACTACAGCCTTTCACAGGCATCACATGCCCAAAGTAGTCTGACAGATTCTCTTTTAGCTGAGAGTCCTCATTCAGAAATAAAAAATGCTATAAAATTTTCAGGAGTGAAAGACCAATTGGAAAAGCAGGTCAGCTGGACCATACATCTGCTCATTTCTTAGTACATATAGGTGTATCAATCTATGTTGCTAGTCAGCACATAGCACTGCTCACTACCTGAGACTCTCTGAGGGTCTGTGCTTGAACATTTTTTTTTTTTTTCCCCCCAGAAAGATTAGACAATTAAATTAGTGTTTGATCCTTATTAGTAATCACTTTTTCTTTGTGCTTGTGGCTGCATAGCCAAGCATCAGTGGTGACCCAGCCAGAGACTTCCACTGTATAGAAACTGTTGCTTTAGATAACCGTTCCTGGACACCATGGTGATAGGACACAATTCTTCATGTCTGGTGTGGGTCTCCAACATCAGAGAGATGACTAGCAGAAAAACCTAGAAGATAATCCCCAGAAAATTTTGTGTTGTGTTTGCCAGCTCCTTTGCCCACCTCCTGTGGCCTCGTGAGGAAATAATGAGGTGTAGGTGCTTCTGAGATCAAAACTCAGTCCTTAGCTGAAAAATACTTAATGAAAACTGCCTTGATTAAAGTGGGATTAGAAAAGTCATAATGATAAACCAATAAGTGAATAGAGAAGTATCTCTTTATGCAAAATGACAGAGAATTTGAAAATCACCGTTTGTGTCTGTGTGTAAGACACAATCAAATCACTGTGTAGCATCTAATTATAATAGTGAGTTTAACAGCAATCTCTTTCTGTGTTTGCAGTTCTTCTGAAGTTGGGGCAGAACCTTTATAATGCTCTCTGTTGTTCCCACAGGCATAGCAAAATGAAAACCAGATGACACAACGCTTGATAGTATTATCCAAATAGCACCATCCATCTGATCAAATGTCATTTTTTTTCTTCCTCACAGCTGGTCAAGGCTTTCTGTTCAGCACTGCAAAATTCTGCTGAAAATAAATGATAATATTAATGCACCTTACACTTATGTCTGTCCACAAAGAGAATTGTGATAGATGCTTGTGGGGTGGACACATGAAGAAAATTCCCAGAAAATAATAACGTAATTGTTCTGTCTGTCATTAATTAAAAGAGTTTGTCTAACATGTTATTGATCCCAGATGGCATAAACAGAGGAGAAAGTGATGGAAGGGACTCTCCGATCCTCTCCCATTCCTATCCTTATCCTTCCATAAAGTGGAGCCAACCTTTTTTTACCAAGTTGCTTTGGGCCTCATCCAAGTAAGGTTTTAATATTTCTATGGATGAACAGTTCACAACCTCTCTGAGCAACATGTAATCACCTCACAGTGAAAAAGTTTTTCCTTTCATCTAATTGCAATTTCCAACGTTGCTGCTTGTTTCTTCTTGTTCTGTCATGGGGCTCTGCCTAACACTACCTTTCAAAATAATAATGATGAAACTTGTGTTTGTTAAATTCACTGTGAGTAAGCCAAATTCCTACTACTCAAGGTTTGTACAAAATACTGATTTTATAAATCTCTTAGAAAAAGAAAAAATTTGTATATCTCTTAGAAAAAGAAAAAAGAGCGAGCCTCCTGCCCCCTCCCTGACATGTATTGGAAACAACATGCGGAAGTGATCCAGTTGTACTGAAAAAAGCAAAAGAGAGGTAAAAGTAATTAACAAAGAGGAGTACCAGAGGAAAAAAAGAAAATTATCCCAGCTGATGCACAAACTGGAGAAAGTGAATTGAATAAACACAATTGCTATACAATTAATATGCTGTCCCTGAAATATGTCCTAGTTCACTTGACAGTGTATGTATATATGAGCATATACTCTCTCTAAAGCTGCAGATCTTAAACCAGTATACCTTTGATTGATGGCTCTCTGATTACCTGGTAACCACCAGGCATCTTGCAGCTTTCATCTCCGCATCTCTGATTGCCACTTTGAGGAGACTTAGTTGCTGCTGTCAGACCATTATACCATATTTACAGTTACATTTGCATTATCACTGTCACTTGTAATCTAGTTTAGGAAACATCTTGATTTTTTTTTGGGTGATGGTTTTGTGCACCATTGTTTGCAGCTCCTGTATCAATGAGCTCATTGCCATCTTAAATGTTCAAAGTGGAATTCTGGTTTCATGTCTGTTGCACAAAACCTCTTATTAGGCTTTCACATAAATAACTACTACCTTCTTGTGCATAGCTGCAATGCGTTGAATAATTTAATGACATGAAACTATACAGACTGAAATTTTGCAATCATTAAAGTATTATTATCTTCTGCCATCTGCCTTCATCTTGTTGATTTTCCACTTGAACATTTCAGTAGATAAGGAAAATCTCAAATGCTCCTTATAAAAGCTGTGCCAATGGCATCATTCGCAGTACCAGGAACAACAGTAAAGCACCCAGTGTTCTTTGAATTGCATTGCAAACTACAGCAAGTGACAGAGGAGACTGACTTTCTAATTGAACTTTCAAAAAACTTTATGCATGGGGCATTAAGATGATTTCCTGTGATTATTTTTTATTATTATTTTTTTCCCTGAGCTTCATGACTTGGCATCATAACAGTTTGTAAAAAATAAATAATCCCCTCCCAAATATCTCATGAGGAAATAACAGCTCCCTTTATTTTGCACAGAGAATAAACTGCTGAGAGACTGGGCTCAAATTTTAGTTAAAAAGAAGGAAAGTGAGAACATATTTTTCAGAGCATGGTCACAGGTACTTCTCTTTTCGTCTCTTCTTGAACAGAACTATTATCTCAGACCTAATTTGTTTCTTCTGTTCTAAAAAAAAATTACATCTGGTGGCAGAAAAAAAAAAAAAGCTAATATATTTCATTCAGGTGTTTTTTTGTAACTTGATTATCATAATATTCCCTTGTGAAGGCACTAAGTGTTTACTTTCCCATACTTCCCTACCTTTTTTCCAACCTGCAGTTACTGAGGAGAAGAGATGCCAGCCCATCTCTTTAGTCTACTCTCTTCTATTGCCAGGTCTACGCAGCAGCTAAAGGGACTGATCCTGTATATAGATCTGTAGTTTCCATAGATATGATGCAACTGCATGACACAGTTGTCATAAACAGTTATTCTGTTGTTGCTTGACACATATTTTTACACACAACATTTCAAAAGCTAAATAATAGAATTTAAACAAGTTCTAATCTACTGACATTTCTTTCTATTTTTACATGATACATCAATAGAAAAAGTTTTGAGATAGCACATCAGTGGACTTTATTTATTGTTGATACTCTGAGTAGAGCCCACGTGTGTCTAGTATTTACTACTCTTTCAGAAGCAGATGCTGAAGAAGTTAGTTTTCATACACTGTAGTTATTCTGTTTCTGTTCTTACAAAACATTTTCATAGATGTATAGTTTTATCTGCCTAAAAATTCAGTGGAATCATCTCAGCTTCAGCTGTGGTTGGGGGTACTGCTCATATGGACTCATATAGACTGATATATGCCTGGGGTCTAACCTGCCTATTGGATGCTTTACTACTTAATTACTGTAGCTACAGTTGCTATTGTTATGGTTATTACTTACTACACTTACAGTGACTGCGACTGTGACTGTTACATAATCACTATTTACATAATTGCTATGGTACTACTACTGCATTTACTTGAAAATTAGATTTTGCAAGTTTTTGACAAGTTACAGTGCTGAAACTCTTGTCTAGAGTTAGCTCCAGTTGACGTGATGATGGTTTTCTGTGTGCATGAAAGTCATTTAGATTCACTTTAAAAAACAGGGAGCTTTGGCTACCTGATTTTTGCTTACAGCGTTAAGGAAAATAACAGAAAAAGCAGGTGGTTCTCAGAACAGCGTGCTTATAGTGAGGATTATAGCCTCAGATTTCCTGCAATAAATCTATACCATAAATGTGACAAACCATGTCAGCACCAGTGCACTTTGCTGCTGCTTTAAAAATGGAGGTAGGTCAAACCTTTGTAGGAGATATACTCCAAAGGAGACAGCTGAACAGTTTTGCCAGATCTATGAGAATTTTTCCTTCAGACACTGTACGACTACTCAAATAAGTAGTTTCGGTCAGCTCAATTAAGAAACTTTTGGTAAATGTCCATTATATGTTCAGTCTTTATGCAGGTTGGGGTGGGGAACAGCATGGTAGGTTTTTTATTGTTGTTGTTGTTTGTTTGTTTGTCTGTTGCTGCCTATTAGGATAGCAATGTGAGAAAGAATTAGTTATGGGATGGAACAGGTCTACAATGCCTTGATAAAACCAAGTTGCTCGTAGTCCCTTTCTTTCCCAAAGACTCACAAGGATAATGAATCATGTGATGTTTGAATAACACTAATATTTCTTTATTTATCTTTTTATTTTATTTTATTTTATTTTATTTTATTTTATTTTATTTTATTTTATTTTATTTTATTTTATTTTATTTTATTTTATTATTTTAATTTATTCTTTTTTTTTTAAATTCTCTTTTATTTTACTTATTTATTTTTTCTGTGTGATTATCATTAGTTAAAAGAATACTGTCAAAAATGAATGGAAGCTAGTACATCAGAGGAAATGCAGTCTGTATATAGAGTTCATGCTGACATCGCTACGTACATGGCACTGCATCATTAAATACTCACATCAGACATGAACCATATACAATTTTTCTCTTACCAGGTATCACCTCTTTGTCTGTTAATATCATATCTATGCATAAAACCATGTATTAGTGTTATAGAATGTTATGTAGGAAAAAAAAAGGAACTTTACAGCTGATAAAGAGATGTGCTTTTTTCAATGTACAAATATACACAGAATATAAACTAATTTTATCTGGGAAACCATATAAATTTATCACATTCAGTGGTACAGAATATCACCATTCAGTATGCTACATTTTGCATGCTGGAATGAAGTTTTGTATTGTGATTATTGTAGTGGGAGTACCATGTGGCAAGGCTTTGGTAGTGGGGGGCTGCAGGGGTGGCTTCTGTGAGAAGAATCCAGCAGCTGCCCCATGTTCGATAAGGACCAGTTTCAGCTGGCTTCAAAGGGATCCACCGTGGGCCAGAGCCAAGCCAGTAAGTGATGTTTGTGCCTCTGTGAGAGCAGATTTAAGAAAGGTAAAAAACCTGCAGAACAACAGCAGCTGAGAGACACCCAAGGTGAGTACAGCAGGAGGGCAGGAGGTGCTCCAGGCAGGCAGCAGCAGTTCCCCTGCAGCCTGTGGAGAGGCCCCTGGTGGAGCAGGCTGTCCCCCTGCACCCACGGGTCCCACACGGAGCAGATCTCCACGCTGGGATGGATGGACCCCGTGGTACGGAGCCGTGTGGGAGCAGTTCCTGAAGAGCTGCTGCCTATGGGCAGCCCCCACAGGCTCAGTTCAGGAAGGACGGCACCCGTGGGAGGGACCCCGCGTGGAGCAGGGGCAGAGAGGGACCGTGAAGGGGCAGCGGAGACTGACCGCAGCCCCCATTCCCCATTCCCCTGTGCCGCTTGGGGGGAGGAGGTGGAAGAGGGTGGGTGGGATGAAGGTGGTTTTACTTGGCTTTTAGTTCTCACTGCTCTAGTCTGGTAGTGATAGCTAAAAAATTACAATAATCTCCCTAGTCTTTGTCTATTTTGCTGGTGGTGGTAATTGTTGAGTGATCTCTCTGTCCTTATATCAGCCCTTGAGCCTTTTTCATTATATTTTGTCCCCCTTCCCCTTTGAGGAGGGGAAGTGAGAGAGTGGTTGTGGTGGAGCTCAGCTGCCCACCTGAGTAAAACTATCACAATTATTTAGTGTAACAGCTATCACCAACTCATTACTGCAAGGTATTTTATGAAATTCAGGAGGAGCCAATTGCTTGAGAGTTTAAAACGTGGAGGACCTTCTCTGCATGTGGATCTCATTCTTATTTCATGCATATTCATGTATATTTACTGTAATATTATTACAAGTTGCAAGTCTTATATTGTGAATTGTGCTTCAGAGTAAAGAGGAAAGGAAGGAAGGAAGGAAGGAAGGAAGGAAGGAAGGAAGGAAGGAAGGAAGGAAGGAAGGAAGGAAGGAAGGAAGGAAGGAAGGAAGGAAGGAAGGAAGGAAGGAAATCTTTCAAATCAAATCTCCCAAATGGATGTTTTTCCTTGTTTGTTTGCTGGTTTTGTTTACATATGTATGTATATATATACCAGACCAGTTTGGATGGGATTTTGAGCAACCTGATGTAGTGGAAGGCGCCCCCCATGGCAGGGATGTTGGAACTAAATGGGTCTCCCTTTCAGCCAAAACCATTCTATGTTTCTATGATTCTATGATATACACATATATAAATAGGAATAAGTAGCAGATACTGTAGATATTGAGAAGGATATCGTGAAACATACAGCTAAGTGTCAGGAGCTGATATTTGTTCTTTTCACGCTTTTTTGAAACCTTCAGTATTAATCTGAATATATATATATATATTATTATAACCTGAATATATATCGAGGCATATATGTGTGTATATATATATATATAATATTATAAATATATATATTATATATAATGATATTATATATATATATATATATATGCCTGAATAGCTGTTTACAGAGATCTTCTCTTATTAACACAGGAATAATAAAATAAGCACTATAGGTTCTAAAACATGATTGGCACAGAGGGCACACTGAATGTTTCTATCTTCCTGTATGACCTCCCCTTATCATCTTTCAAAAGAAGGTGGAAGCAACTTTAAAACTACAGGAAATACAATTACAAATTAAGAACAAAATATTTATAATAATTGTAAGTTGTGAAAAACAAAAACAACAAAAAAACACAACAAAACTTACTTTCTTAAGCTAATTTAGGCCTCTGTACAACAGCATTAGTTTAAGAGAAATTTCAAATATTAAAGCACTGTGTCTATTTATATATTGAGCACGTAGGCATACTTGTCTCCTTAAAAATGTTTACAGTTATTTGGATATGTGTGTTCTTCTGTTTGAGCTGGGTATTGGGTTTACCACACTCCTATGTGATTTGAGGAGTTCAACTCATTCCTGAGGAAACACCAGACAAGATCTAGCTAACTAATAAATAAATACATAAACAATAATAATAATAAAAATATCTTAATAATTTCAGGAACAGATCAAGTATATACGATGTCATATATTTTCTGTATTTTCTTATTCAGAGAATTGTACTTTTTCTTTCTCATCCCCTTCAGGGTCTCACAAACTTATCAGAACTGCAGAGAAATAAATTTGACATTTTTCTTCAGCAATAGGCTGAAGGCTCCACATTTCTTCACAGATTGCAAGATGGTGTGAGTAGAAGTATTGTTTTTGTTTTCCTCATCCATTAAGTTCAATGGTATAAAATACACTGCCCACAATTCTTGGCAAAATCTAGACAAATAAACTGAGGGATTTTTGGATAAAGCAAGTTAAGGCAAACTCAGTTAAATTCAGTTTTGATTAGGAAACTATACCGGAGAACAAGGACCAGGTTCTTTACTGATTTAACGTTGCATAAGAGCAGTATTGAGTACCCACTACAAATAATTACATTTGCACAGACAAACCAACATTACCGTACTTTAGAGGAAAGGAAGCTATGCATCAGTAATTTTTGTACAGTCTCTCAAAGTTATATATATATATATATATACACACATACAAAGCTGTTAAGCTGGTAGTCATTTCTTTCTTTCTTTTTTTTTTTTTTTTCCCTTAAAGACAAGTTTAACTTTAAATCCTAGTAATTAGCAACATCTGGTAAATAATCTTCTTCTCTGTGAGTATTGGTTTTCACTTAAGACACATTGGCCATCTAATAGTGGTATTCATCTAGATGATATTTTAGTGGAATTAGTATTAACCAAAAGTTAGAAATCAAGAAATGAGAACAGAAATAATTGTTACAGGCCCACATATAACATTAAATCCTGAATATGTCTTAGCTTAATATTCACAAAAGCAGACATGAGATGTTCTTTTCCGATATCATTAAGGAATGATGATTGATTTTTTTTTTTTTTGTGAAAACCATGTAAATATATAGTTTTGTTTGTTTGTTTTGTTGTTTACAAATCTCAATCCTTCCTTTCTCTCCCACACCTCCTTTCACTCAAAAAAAGTAGGAGAAAGTTTTGGAAAGAGTTTAGTTACAAAGAAGTGCTGATCAGAGCTAATGTATCATTCTAAAGCTTTAACATCAGGCTGTAATTAATTCTATTTGTGAGTAAAAATCTATGAGGACGTTGTGTTTTGGTTATTAAAGCACGTGTCATTAAAAGTACGAGTCATTACAAATGACATTGGAAATTCTAAGAAAAGGGTTTTCCTTTTAACATTTTACATTATAAATCTAAGTGAACAAATAGATTTTGTGAGAATGTGGTCTATGTAGCTGACCCCAAACTGCTATTGTAGAGATAGACATATATGTTCACGTGTGACGGGTGGGGGTCAGTCTGACACTCAGTGATGGCAATTTAAGTTCTTTATTCTGCAGTGACTAAACATAACAAATTCTTACTTTTAATTGGCAGAATGAAAGATTAGTGGCTACTTTTCTCTAATTTCCAGTCAATTTCTGAAATAAAGGAGAGAAATATTTCTTTTATGGTTAACCCAGTTCCTGTGCTTCTGAAATACAGATGAATGACCATGGGTTGTCATAAGATTTGTGGCTGTATACTGCAGTGGGTGATGATGAGCACACAAATTCCAGATGTTTACAAACTTTTTCGTACAATAAAGACATTTTATTTTGAGACACTACTCCAGCTCTTTTACTTTTCCATTTTTGTCTATATCGACATATATAGACACTACAGATATTTATATATATTATGTATTATAGCCACTATAGACATTTGTCTATATTGACATATATAATGACCTAGCATTCTTTATAGAATGTTCTCTTTTTGACTCATATGCTTTTCTACATTGATTTTAACATGACAGAACCTGTAAGAAAGCAAATGTCTTTAAGGTAGAAGGAAACATGGTTACAGAATCTGAGCAAGTTAGAATTACTAATGCTTCATGAGGATTATTCATAGTTTTCCATTTGCAAGTGCAAATGCAGCAAAAATCCTTCACAAATTTAGCAATAATGGCTATCTCAGTAATATTACCTCTGTACATCCTATAATCAAGTCGTTAGAATTAGACTTTATTCTAGATTTCCTGATGCGTTTTTTATCACAATTACCAATCCTATGGTTCACTAAAAAAAAAAAAAAAAAAAAAAAAGTAGTTTTCAAATAATCCAAAGAAGACACAGCATAATTTCCAGCACAATTTCCATAGTTAGTGCCAGTATTTTTTTATTTTTTTTTAACAGCAGCGTTTTTCTCATGGTATAAATCAACAACAGTTTATTGTTTTGCTGCAGTCGCTTTTTGCTTCTTTGCTAATTTTTGAGCATAATCAAGTAATCTGATATTTACATTAATTCAGTGAAATTCTATTCTTTCCTCTTTCTAATTTTAAATACTTTAGAATCACAGAATTACAGAATGGTTTGGATTGAAAGGGACCTTGAAGACTCCCCCCCTGCCCCCCCAGCTCCGCCATACTGTCTTCGTAAGAGAGGTGCTCCATCACTCTGATCATCTTTGTCGCTCTCCTCTGGACTCATTCTAATAGGTCTCCTGCCTTCCTTTTGTTTGTTTGTTTGTTTGTTTATTGTTGTTTTACATTTCTGTATAGGCTCATCTGATAGGAAATCTGAAATATTTTTAATTTCTCGGTTTCTTCTCAAACACAGCAGACTTTCAGTGGAAAACTGGAAGAGTAGAGAGAGAAACTCATTGGTAAACTCCACACGGAGACAAAAGAAGTAACAGTCTTAGCTAGTAAATCTGGGCAGGCAGCTTTTGTTTTTGTCTGAGGAATGGCAACAGGGAGAGTTGCCACCAGCACCCACTAAGACAGCTATTGGTGCAGATTTAGTCCTGCAGGCATATTTGAGTGGTAGCCCAGAGGATTAAAGGAAGACAAGACAGGATCTCTGGAAACATCTGCTTCTGACATGAGAGGTCTACACAGATCTGGAGAAAGAGAATGAGAGTGGGACATCTGCCAGGGAGAGAGCCTGGTGACAAGAATGTGTAGCTGTGGTCTTGCTGAGTCTTGTCTATAAAGTTATTTGATTGGGGTTTTGTTTGATTGTTGTTTTGCTTTGTTGTTTTGTGTGTGTGTTTTATTTGTTTGCTTGTTTCTACTTTGATTGGTTTTGAATTATATATTAGGTTCCTGGAAAAATTTCATGTATGATTTTTTTTATTTATTTGTTTGAAATTGAAAGGGAGAAATTTAAAAAAAAAAAAAAAAAAACCCACAAACTTTTATTTTTAAATTCTTTGGAATTAAGGAAGGTGGTGTTGTCACTAGTGCTTTTTATTTCACAATAATAAAACTCCTAACATTCATTAAGAGGGTGTGTCAAATTGTAGATGAACTATCTTTCCCCACTTATTTTCACAGTTCACTCATGCTGTTGAGAAGGTGTATTACTCTGAGAAGGTGTAGCGGAAGGACTGAGTCTCTATCTAAATGATAGCTGTATGTTTGCTCATTGAAAATGTTGTATTACAAAAGAAAATGGGGTTCCTCATGGGCAATACTCTTGGGAGAGTATCTATGTTGATTGGTTACTGTTCTCTTTTCTGTGGTTAACGAAGGATAATTGCTGGACAATCCTGTTTCCCCAGAAAGTACAACATATGCCAATGTCTCTTTAGACTGGAGCTTACAAGGCAATGTAAGCGTCTTGTTACAGGAGAGGGAGGAAGGGGATGAATCACTTGGTATGGGAAAGGAAACCATATTTTAGAAGGTTTGGACTGGGAAACGGTGAGCTGCCAAAATGACAGTTCTTACCATGGATGGGGGTTAGCTTTCCTCTTAATGTTATCAAAGGCCCTGTAGGTAATGTATATCCATTTTGTTCGTGGAGATCAAACAGTTCCAGAAACCACGTCAAGAAAAGGCTTCAGTGCCCTCAAGGATGCTATTGCTTCCGACCACAAATGACAGTGTGTGTGTGAGATGGCACTGTCCATCCCTGTTTTGATGATTTCAGGAGCAGACGTCCTTAACCAGAAAGGTTTCTTAGCAACACTCCACACGGCAATGAGTACTTTCTTGATGGAGCTGTGTATGAGCCCAATCCAGGCACATATTGTCAGTGCTCTCCTATCAGAATGACTTCTCATGGCTTCAGTGCAGAATATGTGGCTTACATGGAGGAGAGACTGCAGGATCTGCTTTTGCATCTTGAAAGCAAGGAAAGGTAAGTGCACTGCAGCCTAGGGGATCCAAGCTAGCATCCAAAAATGTCTCACTGCAGGATGCACAGGTGTGCAATGTAATTGGTACACTTAAATTCACTGCCATAAAGTTGATGAATAAAAAATGCAAGGTGGTCACTTGGTTCAGTGACCTTGAGTCTGAATTTAAAATCTAATTTTCAAATCCAGTGCAGATGTACATCTGTACTGTACAGTACAAAGCTGGCATTTACTGCTCTAAGGACACTTCACCCTCGAGCCTTCAAATCAGTGAAGATTTTCTTTGCATTTGAATGTTATCAGAACAACAATTAGAAACATCTAATTACAGTTCTACACCATATATGTTTCAATCCCTAGACTTCCTTAAAATTTGTCTTCCTAGTAATAGCTTTTGACTCTCTAGAGGAAGTCTGAAATGGCTCTATTTGATATGGGATGATTTATGCTGCTTTAAAAAAAAAATAAAAAAAAAATTATGAGCTTATAACTGTAAAATTATGGTTTTCCTGGATATCACAGTTGCTTTTCCAGTCCAGAGTGAAGCCATGGCAGATTAATACTACTATAGATTACAGAATTTTGACTCGGTATTTAATTTATCAGGTCATTAACATACCAGACAAACTGTGAACTAAAAGATATTATTTGTTTGCATTAGTACTCAGTCTCTATTCCCACTCAGCAGATGTATGAGACAAGCGTTTCTTTGACTTGTCACATTTGTTTCCATTTTTTGTGCGAAGCCTGAAATTTTATGTATTTGCTAGTAACTGTGAGTTCTATTAATACTTTCTTTTTTCACCTGGCAGAGTAAATCTGTGGGTCAATTGGTATCTATACAGTCCCTCAAAACCATAAAAAGTATTTAATGAAATGGATAATTATTTGTAAATTTGAGATTTGGGAAAAAAAAAAAGGAAATACATTTTCTTAGACCACTGATATAGTAGCTGTCTTCAGGATGTTGAGAAAGAATTCAAAATTCCTTAGAAGACAGTAAAGGCCTTTATTAAAACTTGTTCAGCTGTTAGTACTGGTTAGAAGAGGTGAGACGATTTTTGAGAGACTCCTACTTATAAAAAATTCACAGAACATCTTGAGTTTTAGACAGACTGCTTTGAGGATGCTATGCTTGCACCACGTGGAAGCATTGAGATAATCTTTCCACTTTATTAACTGAAACCGCCTCAAAGTTTGTGATTATATTGGACCCGTTTTGTTTGACTTTTAAATTTAGCTGAATGCTGTTAGCCTGGTGTGGACATATATCTTTAATAAAACCCTAGAGTGTGATAAACATAGTTCTGAGCATATTATATTCCTAACTTAATAATCTATGGAAAAATATTATAGAAAATACGAAAATAGTTTTCTGAGTTCTAACAGAGAAAAAAGAAATGCCAGTGAACATTCAACTGCAAGTAACATTCAGCACTGAAGTAAAATGGTTGAAAATAAGACTGGAATGGTGGTGTTAGGTCTGCAGTGGCATCCCACTATGTTAATGAGGGCTTCAATCAAAAGTAGACACTGTAACTGATTTTAAAATACGTATTTTAGATATGTGTACCTATGTGTACAACCACATCTGTCATAAATCAAGTAACATGATTTGTAACCAGGAAAAAACTAAACACTGACAGAACAGGTAAAACCAGATGTAGATATAATTTTTTTAGCACTGTCTATGGATAGAGGTAAAGGTTGGTTCACATTTTTATAGATTTTGTTCTACTTCTCTCATTTGGGGAAAATATTCCAAGGTATAACACTGAATAGTATCTTAAACACTTGTCTCTAAAATACTTTTTTGTTTGTTTGTTTTTGTTTGTTTGTGTCTTTTTTGTTTCTTTTGTTTTGCTTTGTTTTTCCCTGAAAAACAACACCACCAACAAACAAACAAACATAGTTATTCCTTTGTCGACAGCATGCACTCCAACACCAAAACATTTCTAAACTATTCTATCTCCTGCTTTTTCTTTTGGAAGTGAAATCACTTCTATTACACAACATATTGATCTAGGTTTCTAGTTTGCAGCACACAGCAACACCAGCTTCCAGTTTCATATTTCTCAACTGTATTCCAGTACTATTGGTTAAAATTTGTCTCTGAAAAGTCATGGTTACTCTATACTATCTATATGTTGAAACTTGGAGAGTTCTTTTTAGCTTTCCTGACTTACAATGACAAGACAAGTTTTATTCACAGTAGAAATCTGTTAAAATATAAGAATCATAACCTTTTCTCTAAGTTTGAAAATAATAATAATAATAATAATAATAATGAAAACACCCTACTTTTCATTTTCAGACTTCAAAGACATTATTTGTTTTGGTTTAGATGTGTTTCTCCATGTTCCTCTCTAGTGCCCTGCTGGCAATGCACCAGTTTGAAAGATAATTACCCTTAAATGTGGTTTAAAACCTACCTTAAAAGTGGTAAACTAATAGTATACTTTAAAATACATAAGAACAAGTACTTTGTTATTACCTTGGGAAGTTTAGTTGCCTGGCAAATACACCCTCTATGTGATGATGATATAGAAAAAAAAAAAAGTAAAGATATTTTTTCCTATATTAACACCAAAATATTTTTATATCAATTCTGATTGTACAGTGCTTGAGTAGATGAACACAATATTGTTAATAAGGAACATGTTACCCATCATAACAGTCCCCCTTTTTAATATAAGTTTATAGCAAATTAATCATAGCTTTGTAGTCCTATGATCTAGATTTCAGTACAATATTTGCAGAGAAAATAATGAAGTGAGAGTAACTTATTTAAACCAAGTGTTTTAACAGTACGATCCAAGACTTGCTACTTCTTTTTATTACTATGATTCACTTCCACTTACCACTGTATCTATTATATGTTCCTGTCAGTAGATTGTTTATAATTTCGTTAACAAGAGTTTGTCAAATGCTCATCATTTGCATCAGAAATTATCTTTGTTTCCTTTTTTTTCAGGTAATTGTTCCCCAGCCTGACTCGGAACTCCTCTTGATCTTGTCTGCCAATAGAAGGAGCTCCTGTATTAGGAACACACTGAATCTCCCAGGAGAACCTTTCCTCTGTACCAGACAGATGGATTCTGGCTTTCATACTGTGTGATGTGTACAAAAATTTTGATTACACTTTTGGTATAAACTAGCCAGTCATATTGCAAACAAACCCTGTGAGATTATTGTCAGATAGGAACATAGCACTTTTTAGAGGAAGGCCTGTTCAGGGAAAAAAATAATAATCAGTTGGGTTTATCTGCTTGCATCTTGTCAAACTGCAGTGGCTGGGAGCACTGTGCTGTAGAGAGGTGGTCAGCGTTTCCCCTGCTCTTTATGAAAAAGGACATCTCCTGACTGCACACATAAGCTACTGAGTGGTGTTAGGAAACGCTGAAACACAAAATAACTTAGAACATCAGGTCCTAAGGATTTTAAAGGTGCAGATGTATGTGGACTCTGTGCGGCAAGGAATGATGTCGCTGGAAGAAAGCAAAACAAGCACAACCTTAACAAAATGGTTTGCCACCGAACGTTTTCATCTTTGAGGTAACTAATGGATGGTGACAAAATGTTCCAAAGTACATGGAGAATTTGGACTATTGTATTCAGGCAAAATAGGCATATTCTTTAAGCTGATTTTAAAATTGGTCCACAGAAGCAAACTGTACAATATTTAGCTTGTTTTCAAAAAATCTTCATTTCAATAGTTAAAGACAGTTTTCTTAATTCATTCTCATACTTTCCTTTTTAGCAGGTACAAGTATATTCTGCCTTTCTGATTTTCCTTGCAATATGTTGAACTTCTAGTAACTGTTGTCTCTTTCTTTTCATCCATTGTGTCTCTGGCATGCAGTCAGAGCTACCAGTACCCACCATGGCCTACGTTATGCTCCAAGTAATAGAAAAATCTGGGATACCCTAAATACTGTGACCCAGACCAAAACATCAAATCCCCTGCTGAATAAAAGTCACTGCATTGTCCCAGGATATTCATTATCATTATCACAGAACAAGCATTTTAATGTCATTCACCATTCTCGTCTGTGAGGATATTTTGCTTCTGGGCTGCTGATACATGCAACTCAGGCAAAAAGAAATTAGCAGAGCTTGTGTAGGTGACGTGATTGTGTGGATGGTATACTCCCCACACAACTAAAATATAGGCTGTCCTAAAAGTCCTTCTGCTTTTAAATTACCCAAAGTGTAAGGAATATGGGATGCCACTATGTCTCCTCAACTGGCTTTCATGTGTTGGCCTCCTGATCTTGTTTCTACTCCACAGACAGAGAAATACTCCTAGTTGCAAAAGCTGCAGTCAAGACAATTGTCGTGAAGTGACTGTTAATGTTCATGTTATTGAAGGGAAAGGCTTTCACTGTGTCCTGTTGCTGATGAGGTTAATTCCATGAGCTAATTCATTGGAAAAGGCAGATGATAGGAAGTGTGCTTCTTCATCAAGTGGTATCTGTACCAACAGATTTTTTCACCACCTTTTCCACCAGACTTTTTTCTTCCTGCTGTCCCACACTGTGCCTTTAAACATACCTTAATGAAACCTGAACTTCTATGAAACTTAACTTTTGCTGTTTTTAAAATCTTCCCTTCTTTTTCCTTTCTTTCAAATATTACAATCCTTTACGTAAGATTTTGTACAAAAGTGTTAGGTGAATTTAATGCATTAACTAT
The DNA here is from genome assembly GCF_964034855.1 of Anser brachyrhynchus. NCBI lineage: Eukaryota > Metazoa > Chordata > Aves > Anseriformes > Anatidae > Anser > Anser brachyrhynchus. The sequence goes on along the minus strand of NC_137697.1, from coordinate 74,263,560 downwards.
CCAGTGAATATGGGCAATTAAAATCACTAACGAGTTGATGTCTGAGTGGAAGTGCTGAGACAGCAGTCTTTGTTCTTATACTCTCCTTGTTGTAACCTGTGCAAAAGTCAGAGTCCTTTTTAAAATTTTGTTAAAAAACAAAATCCTTTCTATTTTTCATTAGTTTCCTTTTTATTTTTCATTCATTGCTTCCTTACCCAAATAATATTTTCTTCCACTTTTCAGTACCATGGTGTAGTGATTCAAAGATCATAAATCCAATTTCTTTAAGTGATTTATTCTTTATTGACGGCGCCGGATGCACGGGGGATCTTTCCGCCTATCGTGCATCCCGAAGTGAAAAGCCGTCCCAAATTTATACATCACAGTGATTAATATTTTATTAACGCCTATACATATTCATTATCTAACCCCGCCTACTCTCGCTTCTCATGCTAATCAGTTTTTTGTGTCCTGCGCCTGCGCAGATCCTCTCAGTGGTCTTGGGCAGGGGTCGTCGAGCTGTGGTCGGTGGTCTCAGAGAGGAAGGCCATAAGTCTTCCTCACAGTGTACTTTTCACCCTTGGTCAGGATTCTGCTGAATTAGCTTTCTTCCTAACCGCAAGGACTGTTTTTTCTTCGAATCTTCTGCTCATTATTTCTTATCTTGGATTCCAATGTCTTGTTCGAGATATATTGCCCGTATGTCCTATTTTGAGATACATTGTCCGTACATCTGCTTCCTGCCCTACACCTAATGTTCTGTTCTCCTTTAATAGTTTCATTCTTAACCCTTTCTTATCTGGAATCGCCTCAGCTTCCCTAATCAATCCCCCCTTTTCTTTTCCCCATGCAAATTCTTTTGCATTGCATGCCCTTACCATTAGCAGTATCGCAGTGACATACATACAAATATTCCTACTACCAATAACATAACCAGATCAGTAAAAACTTGTTCTAACTATTGAAAGTTGGGTAACCATGAAGTTAACTTATTCCATATTTCCTCAAAGCCCCATGAAATGTTATCCTTACTAATCTTATACAGAACCTTTGTTTGTTTCTATATTTCCTCTATGTCGGTAGAGACCTTTCCGAATACAAAAATTCTTCTTCCCAGCCTCTACGATATGTATCTCTCAATACCTTGCCATGTACTCTCGTCAGGGAAGCTAATATTGCCATTCGTTGTAACAATTTCCAATTCCAAACAAGTATTACAAAAGACAATATTAAACTTATACCAACTAACATCAATAGAACAATAATTGGGTGACACAATGTGTTCAAAATCCCAGTTGCAGTTGGCGACCATCCAAAGAGTTTGTCCCACCAGCTATGATCTGTGTCTTGTTTTACTCTTTGCAAAACTCTGTTTATTTCTTTTGTATCATGGTGGACAGTGATTAAAGTCTTCTCTCCATCTTCCTGAATGCCTTTTAAAATTTTGATCAGGTCTTGGTGTTTAAGTAATTGCTTCACTAGCGTGAGGTTCATCCCAATAGGTGTGGGTAATAACTTGTGATACATTGTGTGGTTGGACTTGATCATGTAAATGATCACCATTTGTTCGCCAAATAACCACAACAGCTAACTTTCCATTAATGTTCTTATCCTCCGTGGTTACGGCTTCAGACCAAGGCCACCCACCATTCTCTATCATCATAGAAGCACCTTCCAATTCTTGAATCACAATTACAACTATAAGCCACAGAAATAAAACAATTCTGTTAACTAAATTTCTGCTAACTACATTACTAAATACTCCTGACCGTAGTGTCTTCATTTCGCTTGACTGAACTTTAGTTTCAGTTCACCGTCACCCAGCGTTACTTTCCAGGGGGCTTTTGGAGCTTTCTTCACTCTCGAATAATGGATCCAGGCCGTTTGCTCCTTAATCTTGATGGCGGTATGTGTTGTCAGCAGCACCTGGTATGGTCCCGTCCACTTTTCTTCCAAAGGGCGACCTGCAAATGCTTTTACATACACATACTCCCCAGGTTTAAAGGGGTGGATTGGTTGGTCCAGCCCTCTAGCCCTGGTTCCTGAGACAACTTTAGATATTTGATCCAACTGTTTTTGGAGTCCTATTAAATAATTATACAAGTATCCCGACCCCAGTTGCGTCAGGTCCTCCCCGCTGAACAAAAACTGATAGGGTCTTCCGTATAATATTTCAAAAGGGCTTAGATTTTCCTTTGTCCGTGGTTTTACTCTAATTCTAAGTAAAGCCAAAGGGAGAGACTGAGGCCATGATAAATTAGTCTCTTGTCCTATTTTGGCTATTTGTTGTTTGATTAGATGATTCATCTTTTCCACTTGTCCGCTTGCCTGTGGTCTGTAAGGGGTATGGAGTTGCCAGTCTACCCCTAAGACCTTACTTACTTCTTGAACTATTTGCGCACAAAAATGAGAGCCTCTATCCGAGGACATTGCTGCCGGAATTCCGAAACGCGGTATTATCTCATTCAGTAAAACCTTAACCACTTCTCTTGCCTTGTTGGTTCGACAGGGAAAAGCCTCCGGCCACCCGGAAAAAGTATCTGTCAAAACCAACAAGTATCGATACCCCCCTTTTCTTGGCAGTTCTGAAAAATCTATCTGCCATTGTTGTCCTGGATAGTTTCCTTTACTGATTATTCCGAACTTTACCCTATTTTCTGTATTAGGGTTATGATGCAAACAAATACTGCATTGCTGGGTTACTTGTTTTACCGTAGTATACAGATTTCTTCCCACCAAGACTCGACTCAGATTTTTATATAAGGTGTCTGCTCCCCAATGAGTCTTATTATGTTCTGCCATGACCATAGGCCATATTAAATTAGAGGGTAGTACAACCCTATTATCTTTCAGGTATACCCATCCATCACTCCTTGCTTTTCCTCCCAGGTCCCCAATTAACTTTTGATCTTCCTGTGTGTACCTAGGTTCCTGTCCTTCACCTAAAGTTTGTATTTTACCGTCTGGTATTAAAGTGAGCGCTTCTGCCTCAGCCAATCCGGCCACCCTTTTTGCTTCTTGGTCAGCCAATCGGTTCCCTACCTCGAAGTCAGCGGTTCCTTTTTGGTGTCCCCGGCAATGTATAACAGCCACCTTCTCTGGGTGCTTTACCGCTTCCAACAACTTCAAAATCTCCTCAGCATATTTTATTTGTTTTCCTTGGGCCGTTAATAATCCTCGTTCCTTCCAGATAGCCCCATGTGTATGCACCACACCAAATGCATACTTAGAGTCTGTCCAGATATTTACTTTCTTTCCTGCTGCTAGTTCCAATGCCCGCGTAAGGGCAATTATTTCTGCTTTCTGAGCAGACGTCCCAGGGGGTAATGGTTTCGACTCAATTACCTGTTGAGTGGTCGTCACCGCATACCCTGCTTTGCGTTGTCCTTGTTTCACAAAGCTGCTTCCATCAGTATACCATGATTCGTCCGCGTCTTCCAAGGGCTCCTCCTTGAGATCTGGTCGGCTAGAATACACAGTTTCCATAGTTTCGATACAATCGTGGACCACTGGCTCGTCAGGAGCGTTACTAAGGAAAGAAGCTGGGTTCACAATGTTAGTAACCACAATTTCTACGTCATCTTGCTCCACCAGTATTGCTTGGTATTTTAAAAATCTTTGAGGGGATAACCAGTGTGCCCCTTTCTGCTCCAAGACTGCCGAGACAGTGTGTGATACCAGCACGGTTATCTTCTGTCCCATAGTGAACTTCCGAGCCTCCTGTATATTCATGATGACAGCGGCCACCGCTCGAAGGCAACCCGGCCAACCTTTACTTACTTCATCCAGTTGTTTAGAGAAGTAGGCCACAGCTCTCCTGTAGGGGCCCAGCTTCTGTGCCAGCACCCCCAGAGCCATCCCTTGTCTCTCATAGGAGTACAACCAAAAGGGTTTAGACAAGTCCGGTAGACCCAAAGCTGGTGCTCGCATTAACTCCAATTTAAGCTTCTTAAAGGCAGCCCGTGCTTCCCCCGTCCAGACCAATTTTGATTGGTTATTCTTGATGAGGTCATATAGGGGTTTTACAATTAGTCCATAATTATTAATCCATAGACGGCACCAACCTGTCATCCCTAGAAAAGTTCGTAATTCCTTAATGGTCTGTGGTTCTGGGGTACGGCAGATAGTTTCTTTCCGTTCTGTTCCTAACTCCCTTTGTCCCCCTGAAATCTCAAACCCCAAGTAAGTTACACGTGACTGAATCAGCTGAGCCTTCTGTTGAGAGACTCAATACCCATTCAAACCCAGAAAATTAAGGAGACTTATCGTCCATTGCATGCAGCTGCTCCTATTCTCAGTGGCTATCAAAAGGTCATCAACGTATTGCAGCAGAACTCCTTCGGTGTTTGGGGCCTCCCAAACCTCAAGCTCTTTTGCTAGTTGATTCCCAAAAATCGTGGGGCTGTTTTTGAATCCCTGCGGCAATACGGTCCAGGTCAATTGAGCCTTTCGTCCTGAGTCTGGATTTTCCCATTCAAAAGCAAAAAGCTTCTGACTTTCTGGGGCTAAAGTCAGGCAGAAGAAGGCATCTTTTAAATCCAGTACGGTAAACCAAACTAAATTATCTTTTAATTTAGTCAGTAATGTGTACGGGTTGGCTACCACAGGGTGTATATCTTCAGTGATCTTATTTATAGCTCTTAAATCCTGCACTAATCTATAGTTCTTCCCATCTGGCTTCTTAATTGGTAGTATAGGAGTATTATATTCAGATTCACACTCAACCAGCAGTCCATGTTTTAAAAACTTATCCACTATCCCCTTAATTCCTTTCCTGTCTTCTAATCTTAGGGGATATTGCTTAATCTTAACTGGCCTTTCCTCTGGCTTTAATCTCACCACTATCGGGGCTGCATTTTTGGCTCGCCCAGGGATGTCAGTAGCCCAGACTCCTGGGTAAACTTGGTCTAAAATCTCCGAAGGTACTTTACCGATGGGGTCTGCTTGTATCAGCGTTAAGCTTAGCGCGGTTATCAGCTTTTCTTCTCTCACCTTTAACCCCACCTTCCCTTTTTCAAAGACAATTTCCGCTTCTAATTGTTCTAGTAAATCTCGCCCCAGCAAAGACTTCGGGGATCCTGGTAAATATAAAAACCTATGTATTCCCATCTGTTTCCCTAACTTATATTTTAAAGGCCTTAGGAAAAAGGCTTTCTCGTGCTGGCCTGTAGCTCCTATCACCGTCACAAAATCCTCATCCTCTGGTATCAATTTCTGGTTTAACACAGAATAAGTCGCTCCTGTGTCAATTAAAAACTCCACTTCCTGTCCTGATTTCCCTAGCTTAATTTTAACCAGCAGATCTGCTAGGGTAGAATCCCCCGGTCCACTTCATTGGTCGGGAGATACACTAGCTACCATCAACCTGTTCTTCTCCCGTTGTTTCGGACATTCCCTTCTCCAATGACCCACTTCCCTACAATATGCACACTGATTCGGTCTCAGGGGAGGCTTTACTGACCTTCCCCTTATCCCATTCCCTCTTCCTTTTCCCCGAAAAGGTTCTTCTTGCCTCTGTAAGGCCGCAACAGTTGCCGCAGCAATAGCCCTACCCAGCCTTTGTTTCTCATTCCCTTCTCGATTCCTAAATACCCTCCATGCCTCTTCCACCAGCCTTTCTAAATCTCTCACATCCGGCTCTTTCATTTTCTGAAGCTTCCGCCTTATATCGTCCGCAGACTGACCCAAGAACAGTGATACTAGCTGGACTTTACCTTCCTCAGAAGAGGGGTCTATCGTTGTAAATTTTTGCATTGCTGTCCTTAGTCAATCGAGAAATTCTGACGGGGTCTCAGTTTGCCCCTGTTTTATGGTATATAACCTAGACCAGTTTACAGACTTTGGTATCGCACTTTCCAAGGCGATCCTAATCCATTCCTGATATCTTTTTAATAACCTATAATCACCCTCATCATTATAGTCCCAGTTTGGGTCCACTCTGGGCACATATACCTCCACAGTTCCAGGTAAAACTCCTGACGTTACCTCGGTCTGTACTTGAGTTTGTGCATTCTTAATTACCAGTTGCTTTTCCGTTTCCGATAATGCTGCCAGCATTATCTCTATATCTTTCCAATCGGGATCTAAATTCTTTACAATCAGCTCAAACCTCCGGGCCACTGATTCTGGATCATCCCGGTATCCTTTCACAGCTTCCTTCCATGAATCTAACTCAGCAGTTGTGAAAGGTACTTTTATCCGAGCTGGTCCGTTAGCCCCCATAGCCTGTCGTAACGGGGCTTGAATAATGGGCCCGACCTTACTTCGGGTTCGAGCCGTGATCGGGGTAAAGTCTCCATTCCCCCAACTCTCATTTTTCTTATCTATTCTGCCGTTTCCTGAGCTCGCCCCCACGCCTCGTTCTATTATCTGGGGCGGGAGGACATAATCCTCCATTCTCTCCTCTGACTCATTCAATTTCAAACATCTCTGCCCGATACTGCACGCTGAACAACATCGTTTCATTTTTCCTGCCCCTTCCTTCTTCATATCCTTTTCTATTGCCAGGATCAAAGGATCCTGTGGGGCTAAGTTAATTCCACACTCCTTCTGCCATTCCGGGTGGTTTCTCAAAGTGAAAAACATATCTGCGTATGACACCTCATCCCACTTTCCTTCTCTCCTTAGAAACAACATTAACTGTAGTAAAGTATTATAATTTAAGGTTCCATTCAGTGGCCATTTCCCTCACAATCCAACTTATAAAGTGGCCACCATTGATTACAATATTTTATCAACGTTTTCTTATTTTCAGTTCCACCGGGGGATCCCCCTATATCTTTCCAATGACTCAAGATACATCCCAACGGGCTTTTCTTTGGAATCCCACTACTCTGCTGCCCCCCCATGTTACAGTTCAGAATGTTTCTTGTTACACAATACAAGCCGGCAGCTTTCCACAATAACACCAAGATCCTAGTAACGTTATAAAGAGTACAATCAGAATCCCAAAGACAATAGCCAAGGTCAAGTTCCACATTTAAACACAACGTAATACCAACCTCGCATGCAAAGGTTATTTGTTTCCCAACAGCAACTGAGTGCTTTCCAAAAAAACCAAATGCCGTCTTGCAGAAAACTTTTACTTTCCGACTTACAGACGACCCCAATTGACCGGTCAACCAAATAAACCAAAATAAAGAATATAATCACTTACAATGATGGGGTCCGTGTCTGCCTCCGCAGTGATCCGTTGAGTCGAGGAGTCCCTCCGGGAAATCCCGGGGGTACCCTAGGGAGTCCTGTTCCCAGCGGGTCCTGCGGTCCGAAAGAGAAGAAGTCCCATCTGGGGTGCCAGATTGATTCAAAGATCATAAATCCAATTTCTTTAAGTGATTTATTCTTTATTGACGGCGCCGGATGCACGGGGGATCTTTCCGCCTATCGTGCATCCCGAAGTGAAAAGCCGTCCCAAATTTATACATCACAGTGATTAATATTTTATTAACGCCTATACATATTCATTATCTAACCCCGCCTACTCTCGCTTCTCATGCTAATCAGTTTTTTGTGTCCTGCGCCTGCGCAGATCCTCTCAGTGGTCTTGGGCAGGGGTCGTCGAGCTGTGGTCGGTGGTCTCAGAGAGGAAGGCCATAAGTCTTCCTCACAGTGTACTTTTCACCCTTGGTCAGGATTCTGCTGAATTAGCTTTCTTCCTAACCGCAAGGACTGTTTTTTCTTCGAATCTTCTGCTCATTATTTCTTATCTTGGATTCCAATGTCTTGTTCGAGATATATTGCCCGTATGTCCTATTTTGAGATACATTGTCCGTACATCTGCTTCCTGCCCTACACCTAATGTTCTGTTCTCCTTTAATAGTTTCATTCTTAACCCTTTCTTATCTGGAATCGCCTCAGCTTCCCTAATCAGTAGGAAAGAAAATAAAAGCCAAAAAGCATGCTTTTCTTGCCAAAGTATACTAAAATAGGTGGTATTACACAAGAAAGATCCTTCCTGACTTGCTTCCTATGGCATTTTGCCACATAAGAGTGAATGATCTCTCTTATTGAAACACCTGAAGTAAAAATTGAATTGTCAAGAAAAAAGCTGTGATACTTGTTTCCAGGCATGTATAGACTGGAACCTTTACTTGCACTAAAGCTGCGTAATAGAGACCTTAATACTCAATTCAGCTTTTATGGACAAATGAAAAAACATTGAAAAGACAAAATGAACATCACACCACACTAAAGAGGCACAGCAGGGTTTTGAGGATAGTACTTCTTTCTGTTTCTATTGGCTTTGTGAAGTCAATAGAGTTACGAAAATTCCCATCACAGGATATAACCCCTAAAAAAAATTCAGGGCCATATTCTCAGGTGCTTATTTTAGCCTTCATATCACTCATCTGGTATAAAAAAGACTGATAAATTGGCAGCATATTCTTGGTAGAGCATTCTCCCAGTGAGTGGAGAAACTACATGGCTGATCCCGTCTGGATTTCTGTTTCTCTTCTTGCTAACTTTCTCAGAGGGAAGCAGAGAGAGAATAAGGCAGAGCTATGCTCCATCATATCTCCCTCTTGAGTTACTTCTATTTCTTTTTTCTCTTTAATGTGTCTCTCCTATGTAACTTTGCAAGACAGGGTTGCGCTCCCATTCTCTATTTTAAAACACGGAGAGTTGAGGTACATGGCAACTAACCTTCACCTCAACTCCAGCTACCTTAGTACCCAGCATGTTGAAAGCAGCAACACTCAGGTGATTTTGTGGATCTATGCCGAAGTTTTATAGGAATCTAATTTTGAATATCTTTAGCTATTGCATGCCTACAGATGCCTCTGAGCATTTTTTATATACATAAGAGGTTACAGCTAAGCTCAAAAAAATTCTGTTTTAAATAGTTATTTCTCTTAAATTATGTGAAATCCAGAAAAAAAAAAAAAAAGAAAAAAAAAACCTTTAGCTGGGAAAAAATAAAGGCACATGATGCATCGTCAGCCATCTGCCACTTAGTTATAGTGACTCCAAATGATTCAGGTACACAATGTCTCTAAATTTGGAGACTCTTTTATGATGTTGTGTTGAAATTATGTTACCTGTGTCAAGAGATCAGAGTTCAAGTCAATGTCTTGCTAATAAACACGCTGCCCTCACAAATGATCTGAGAAGTGGCAAATATCTATCCCTTGGATTTAGTTTTTCATATAAAAGTGTATGGGTTTGGCATTGCTGTCACATTGCAGGCTAACAGCAGCATGGATTTGAGAGCCTATTAATCTCATAATTACAATGACGAGCTTACACAGGAAAAGGGAACAATTATTTTCAAGCTCAGATTTTTCCCTCAGCCTGTAGCTTTCAATCTTTAGTTTTACTCCAGGGGAGACCATTTTCCCTGCCACCCTCTGGACTCAGCTGTACATGCCAAAATCTTTGTGTGTGGCAGAAATGCCTTCATGATCACAACTGGTGATATGTAAATATTTCTCTCCCTCCTGATGTTCCTTCTTTTACTTCTTCACTTAGTCCATGTGGTTTATGAGAGAATATGCTGTTGAGCTAGTGCACTCGATAGGCATCCCTTTACGTTTCATAGTTTTGTCACAAGCCTGCTCTTGTGCAAATATCCGTAATCATACTGAGTCTTGGTTGAGGGAAAATGCAAAAAAAATCGATGCATTAACTACATCAAAAAATGTACGTTGTAGTCACAAATGCTTTTAAATGACACAAATGAAGAAATAAACAAACAATCCCCCACATCTTTCCTGTTTATATGAAAGCTAAATCAGAAAGGCCTCTCCTCCTTGTATAGTAGACTCACAGTGTTTTTCCTGACAGAGCTGCAGTCAGCTTTTCAGTCTTTGTGCATAGCATTCAGAGAAAGATGCTACATGGGAGAATCTGTTAGAGAACAGATTTATAAGGGTGGTTTCTCCTCAGCGTCACCAGCAAAGCATACTTTGGGGAGCAAACTTTTACATAGTTGTTCAGACCTCTGGTCCTACAGAGACTTACCAGAGATTTGCGTTGGTGGAACTGGAGTCCTGGAGTCCAGATAGTGTCTTACCTCCCAGTAGCTGTTATATTGCTTCCTTATTCACTGATTGCTCATCACCATCACAGGGAGTATTTTGGTTCTAAGATATGCAAATATATCTTTACTAATATATGTTTAATCTCCTATAGTGTTCTGGCCGGGAAAAAGGTGTTTTTTCACCAATAAGCAATAACATGTTCTCCTTTCTTTCTGGTGACTCATTGATGTGGTTCACTATCAAATGTGTCTTTTCGTGAATTTTGTCATATACACCATTTGCCAATATATACTGCACAAAGATCTAAATATAACTAATGTAAACAACTTGTTAGCATTGATTGGTATCAAATATGACTCTTAATTAATCCTTCGAGGTGAAAATATGCTCAGATATATTAATCCTCAGACTCTTTTCTAAACATTTTGAGACAAAAGGTTTTATCCGAAACAAACAAACGAGAAACAACCAAGCATGCCTATTGTTAGTAGAGTTATATTATCATTTTATATTTGTTTAGATCTATGTTATAGGCTGACCTTGGCTGGCCACTAGGTGCCCAGCACACCACTCTCACTCCCCCTAATCATCAGGACAGGGAGAAAAAACTCATGGGTTAACATAAGGATGGGCAGGTTAATTTACCAGTTACCACCACAGGCAAAACAGACTTGGATAAGAGTAAATTAATTTATCACCATGTAGAAGTTGAGTAAGAGAGTGAGAAAAACAACAAACAAAAAAAAATGCATTTAAATCACCTCTTCCACCACCACCTCTTTTGCGGAGGGTTAATCTTCACTCCCTCTTTCCCAGCTCTTCTACTTACCCTCTCCTCCCCCCAGGCAGCACAGTGGTATGGGGAATGGAGGTGCAGTCCGTCCATAATGCTTCATCTCTTCACTCCTTCCTTCTCACACTCTTTCCTCTGCTCCAGCATGGGGTCCCTCCCATGGGTTACAGTCCTCCAGGAATAAACTGCTCCAGCGTGGGCCTCCCAGGGGCTGCAGTTTCCCTCAGGCCACATCCACTTGCTCTGGCATGGAACACTCCATTGCTGGCAGCGTGGAGATCTGCTCCAGTGTGGTCCTCCATGTGCTGCAGGGGACAGCCTGCTCCAGCATGGGCCTCTCCACGGGCTACGGGGGAACTTCTCCAGCACCTGGAGTTCCTTCTCTCCTTCTTCGCTGACCTTGGTGTCTGCAGGACTGTTTTTTACACATTTTCTCTTTTCTCTCCCTGTGTTTTTTACACCTTGATTTGTTACCACAGACATGCCATGAGAACTGATGGTGGGCTCATTTCTGGCCAGCAGCAGTTCCACTTTGGAGCCAGATAGAGCTGGCTCTTATCCAAAATGAGGCAACTTCTGGTTTATTCACACAAAGCCCACCCATGCAGAAGCAAACACCTTTCAGCCCCACCCCACTACCAAAACCTGGCCTTGTAAACCCAATACAGTAGAAACAGAAAAACTCTGAAATGTATTTGAAAGTATTTTCTATGGATTGTGCTGTTTTGTGCAGATAAAAATCTCTGTATTTTTTCAAATGGGATCCTCGGTCTTTTCTTATATGACCTTAGGAGAATGTGTGAACTTATTTGTAATTTCTGGCAATGATGATTCTCTTAATATTGCTTCCGTGATAATATCACAGTAGAAATCTGTGTCAGGCATAAATTAGAAGTTCATATTCTGAAATATGCATTTTCTTACATTTACAAGTAATTAATTTTCCATACAGTCATACTGAGATCCTGTTTCTCTTTGAAGAAGCTCATCAGTTATCAGTAGCATAAATATTTCACCTGAAAATTCTTCATCTTTTTCACTTTTTCATTTTTTTTCCATTGAAATGTTGCAGAGGGATGTCTGTATACTATGTTGTTTTATGTCATAGAAAAATGCTTTTTTTTCCTTTAAAAATAAATGTATTTATATATTTAGGTCTCGTTCTACACATTTTCACTTTACTTTGTTGTCTGAATCATTGTCTTGTACAGAACAGACTCTTAGTCTCTATTAAATGATACTATCTAAATGATGAACTCACAAGATTTAAACAAGCAGAATGTGTTTATCTGTTCTTATATTAAAATGTTTTATCCTTTGTGAAAAATAATTCCTTTTAACTTTATGCAGAAACCTATAGAGTCAAACATTTAGCAGACAACTGGGATTACAACTTGTGCTCCCGAGGATCTGAATCTCTTAGGGAACAGAGAGCAGGCAGTTCATCTCTAGGTCACTAGTTTTAAGGTAATCCAAGTCTGGCTGAAAGCTGATGTCCGAGGGACATTATCAGGTTTATTCAGACAACTTTCTAGTGAATGAAATGTCACTTCAAACTAATCTCTGTCATAGCTGACACTAGCTACCAATTACATGGCCAGTAGCTAGAAGGCACAGCGGTATCTTCTGGTAGCTTGCAACAAAGTTTGAGAAATATTAGTTTTAATTAGCTATCTACTGTCTTTGAACAGGTATCAGAAAGGATTTCTATCAGCTCTTTCTCTTTTCCCAATTAATCACAGATGAGTATTGGAAAAAAGTTAATGGCTCTAATGCATTGCTGCTGCTTTATCACTCCTTTCTTTCCTTCCAGTCTTATGGAAGAAATATACAGAATTATGTTTTTCCTGTCCCAGACCTTTTCCCAGTTTCACTATTTTGTCTACATTCTTCTTTACTCTTAATGACAATGAATCCATTCAACTGTCACTTACTACCTATTCCTCTTTTCTGGACTTCTGGTTCCAATTATGAATAAACACCAAATCACTCCATTTACTGCACTGTAATAGGAAAGTTTCAGAAATTAATTCATTTTTCAATCTTCTCATCAGTGTATCACAGAATCATTAAGTTTGGAAATGACCTTCACGATCATCTGGTCCAACCATCACCCTGCTACCAATGTCATCCACTAAACCAGGTCCCTAAGCACCATGTCCAACCTTTCCTTGAAGACCCCCAGGGACGGTGACACCACCACTTCCCTGGGCAACCCATTCCAATGCCTGACTGCTCTTTCTGAGAAGAACTGTCTCCTACTTGTTTTAATGGTTGCAGAGCAGTGCTTACACCAAGCCAAGGACTTTTCAGCTTTCTGCTCTGTCCTGCCAGCAGGAAGGCTGGGGGTGCAGCGGGAGCTGGGAGGGGACAGAAGCAGGACAGCTGACCCAAACTGGCCAAAGGGGTATTCCGTACCATGCTGGACAATTAATGTGGAGTGGCTGGCTGGGGGATGGGAGGGGTACCAGCTGCTTGGGGGTTGGCTGGGCATCTGCCTCTTTCTTCACCAATTCTGCTCTGGCAGTTCTTCACTCTTCCTTCTAAATGGGTTCTGCTGTGCCATGCTCACACGCCACTGTGACAGCTCTGCATGTGGTGTTTTCCTGCACCATAATCCAGGGCATGGCACCGCATCCACCAGCCAGCTGCGGAAATGGCAAGAGCAGCGGTTCACTAGCACCTAACATAATCACTCCTGGGCCAGAACTAGGCAGCTGCTGGGTAATTATCATGAGTTAAGGAACAATTTCTGCAATAGCAACTGCTACCGTAAGTGGACTTCCTTAGTACTCTGTCTCAGGCTAAGGGCTAAACAGCTGTTGGACAAAGGAAAAGACTTTCATTTCTAGTTTAGTTATATGGGGGGTTACGGCATATCCATCTAAGAAAATAATTTAACAAAACTAGTCCTTTTATTGGCGGAGATCTGCACACATAATGCAAGAGCAAGGGGGTTTCTTTGAAGTTATTGTATTTTACAAGTACCCTTCCTTCCGAAGTGGCTAATTTGTTTTATTTTGACAGCCACTTGAATGCTGTCATATTCTCCAATTTAAGAAAACGTCTGCATGCATAATATCTAAATAGCAAAACACCTCAGAGTGTCTTCTTATAGTTTTTGTTTGTTTGTTTGTTTGTTTCAAAATATTGGGAAAGCCTTCCTGCTTGCCTTCTCCTTAAATAAAGGAAGAGAAGAGCTACAAAACATTTAAAACCTCAGAGTGAAAATTTCTGACGTTCTTGTGTCAGTTCTAAAAGGTTTTGCTTTTGGCCAAAGCATAGGAAGAAATGAAGTGCTGTCTGTGACCTTTGGAAATATTTAGGAACAAATTTTATTCTGTTTTATTTTATTTTATTTTTGTGTCCCAGCATTCAATAACTTTGAAACAGTCTGTTTCTCCTAGGCTATATTTCCTATTCCTCACATCAATAACTTTTGTTAGCATTTTCCAGCAACTGGCAAAGTTTGATAAAAGGAACAGATTCCTGCCACAGTGGACACTTATCTTCACACAGGCAAACAGCAGTGCAAAATACCATCCTTCAGAATAATGTTTTCAAATGTTCCAGGGTGGTGATAGGGGACAAAATGATAACCAAACATTGTTCTTGTTTGTATAGTTGCATGTCTTTAAGTACACTTAAGAAGGTAATGAAATTCTTTTCATGAGCTTTTAATAATAATAGTAAAAATAATTAATAGTAAAAATAGTAAATAGTAAAAATAGTAAATAATAATAATAATAATAATAATAATAATAATAATAATAAAGAATGTGTGTTTGTTTTGTGAAAATATATAACATGAAGTTTAAATGTAGGGGAAATATATTCTCCAGAAATAAGTAATTATCAATAGTAATAGTTATCTACATGACAATGTAACATTCTATAACTGATGCCAGCACAAGAGGCACAAACTGAAACACAAGAGGTTCCATCTGAACATCAGGAAGCCCATCTTTACTGTGCAGGTGACTGAACACTGGCACCCTTCTCTGAGCCATCCTGTGTCCACAGCAGGAGAGTTGACAAGAGGATCTCCAGAGGTCCCTTCCCACCTCCACCACTCAGTCATTCTGTGGTCTCTACTTTATTTTCTCCAGCACCTCATGAGCATATTGTATATAAATCAACTGTTAATCTCCCTAGAAATGTCTGAGGACTTTTTTATTTATTTATTTTATTTTAAGTCTACAGAAGTTTTGGCTCAACACTTTTTTTTTTTTTTTTTTAGGGGAATGAATGAAAAATATATAATCTACAGTAAGAGCATGCAGACCTGGAATGAGAATGGTACATAAACTCCTAAACTCAAAAGAGTAGATGCAAATTAAATTCACTGTGTGTACGGTGGAAGTGTCCATCCTGAAGCTCAGAGGAAATCCTCATCTCACCTGGTCTGGAGTTGCATTGAAATCCCAATCAGACAGTTTAAAGAAAAGAAACTAGAAATGCAGTAGTAAAGGACAGGACAGACAGAGTGTGTATGCAACACAAGCCACACTCTAAAAATATGCCTGCTTAAATATGCTTTTTTTTTCAAATCCTGCACCAACCACATGAAGGAAAGCCTGTATTTTACTAAAAACAAACTATATCCTCAAAAGGCATGCTGACCTCATTAGCATGGACCTTTTTGGAAAAAGAAAAGAGTATTTTCATAGTGTATTTCTACGTTGTATTATATTTGGTTGAAGCTATCATTGAACACCACGTTTATAATGACTGAATTTGTATGACAAACAGCATATGCTTTTGTTTCTGGTCTTAAATGTCACCTCTATTTGACCTAGTGACTGGAGGTTGCTACTCACTTAAGTTATTCTGTCATGGTTTTCAGGCATGCTATTTTTATGATCCATTACTTAAATTGGGTGCACATTGTTCAAAGCTCTAGCTAAATCTTGCAAAGCATGTGAGTGTCCTGCCTCTCTGGGGACATGGCACTGCCTTTGCAGAGTTAAAATTCTTGCAGAGGATATCCATACAGACTCTTCAGAGATGATGACAGCTTTTACATATCAGAAACAAAAGACAATGATGGATTAAGAAAACAGTATCTCTAGGTATCATCTGTACCAACTGTTTGGGGCAAGTTCATTACCATATACGATCAGTGAATTCCATCAGCACAAGGTGAATGGTGATAGACACATTTCAGAACCAGGGATGGGAACTGCATCACTATCAAAAAAAAAAAAAAAAAAGAGGGTTCAAAGGTTGAAACGGACAATTTGGGAAGACAAAACTTTGTCCAGGACCAGTGAACAAGTAGAGGCAGCAATGCAATACTGCTACTGAATGGTTTCCAAAAATTTTTATTTAGTTTCATTTTGGATTTTTTTTTTTTTGTGGGCAGTGGTATTACAGAAATATTAGAAAAGATCATTGTCCAGCATATTTTGCTATAAAAATTAACTTTTTGTAATATAACATTATCATACTCTAAAAAATTAGGTATAACACTACCAGAAAAGCACTGAAACTAATACTTGATGAAAAAGCTAGAAAGAATATTTAAAATGTTCTCACAAATGTGTTATTGATAAGTCAGCACATATGACTTTAAGAATCCAATTTCTAACACTGAAAATAGAAATGTTTCTTTATTTTTTTCTACCAGCCTAACTACCAAATATTGCTATAAATAATTTTCACTGTATGCATGTGAAAAGGAAGAGATATTGGTAATTTAGTTTTCTTTGGTGTTTCTGATCTTCCTTCTTTCCCAAAAGAGATTTCTAATTATGACAGAAGTGCCTCTTTGCAGAAATTGCATTAAGCTAATCGTTACAACATTTTTTGACACTTGTTTTTTTTTTTTTTTTTTTTTTCCCCCAAGCAATAAATCCTTATGCCCTTATTGCATCTGTTGTAATTCCTTAATGGTGAATGACCTTACCCAATTGGGGAGTCTCTTTATGTGGCTTCTTTCTCTTGGCCTTTGCCACAGAAAAAGAGTAAGACCAGCCATAATTACTAAGCAAATGAGCCAGTCTTGCTATACTAATCCAGTCTCTGTACATTGCTCCTTTCTGTGATCCATATGGGCATACAGCAGTTTTTAACTACATCTACATACCACTCATCATCCCGAGAGCTGCAGATCCATTCTAAGAACAGGGGATCTGAGGCTAGTTATGAAAGTTTAATGTTGTTGTTCTCTTTCTCTTTACCCTGCATTGGGGTTATCCTTGAGAAACTTGTGTAAAAGATTGACCTACCTCTGGGACACACACACATACACAAAAACACAAATAAATAAATAAATAAATAAATAAATAAATAAATAAATAAATAGGCAAGCAAGCAAGCAAGAGGCTATGTTTTATACGATGTGAAACCTTTAGGCTCCAAAGGTGTAGGATCTGGGAGGACAAAGGCTTGATAAGAAAGTAGAAGGTCAGATAGGAAAACTAATAAGCTCCAGAATTTAGAGGTCCTAAGGAAACCTCTTTAGATGTGTGTTTTATATTTAAAGGTAAAACAAAGGGAAATACTATAGTCAAAATTGGTTAGTAGGCTACTGTTCCATACTTCAGACTCTTTTGTTGTTGCTAGTGAACGTGTAAAATCTATCTGTTTGAAATCTTAAAAATTTGTTCGTAACATTTAGCAGACACAACAGAACAATGGATAGGTCTGATAAATTAAAAACGTAGATCCAGTTAGCACTCCCCATCATTTAACCCTCATGACAGGATTTAATGACTCTTCTGAAAAGCCATATGTAAGTTTCATACTGAGGAACTGTGGTGGTTTTACTCGGGTGGGCAGATGAGTTCCACCACAACCGCTCTCTCACTCCCCCTCCTCAAAGAGGAACAGGGAGAAAATACGATGAAAAGGGCTCACGGGTTGAGATAAGGACAAGGAGATTGCACAGTAACTATTGTGACGGGCAAAACAGACTCAGCATAGGGAGATAGTAAGATTTTTACCTATTACTAACAAGCTAGAGAAGTGAGAAACAAATGAAAGAAACCAAAAACACCTCCCCCCCCATCCACCCTCTTCCACCTCCTCCCCCTGAGCGGCGCAGGGGAACGGGGGAATGGGGGTTATGGTCAGTCTATAGCGCTTCTTCTCTGCTGCTCCTTCTCGGTCACTCTCGTCCCCTGTGCTGTGGGGTCCCTCCCACAGGATGCAGTCCTTGGTGAACTGATCCAGCATGGGCTGCCCACGGGCAGCAGCTCTTCAGAAACTGTCCCAGATATGGGTCCGTACCACGGGGTCCATCCCTCAGGAGCGAACTGCTCCAACCTGGATCCCCTACGGGCAGCAGCTCCTGCCAGGTCACCTGCTCCTGCGTGGTCTCCTCTCCAGGCAGGTCCAGCCTGGAATCTGCTCCGGCAGGGGTCTTCCACAGGCCGCAGTCTCCATCGGTGCAGGTCCACCTGCTCCACCATGGTCTCCTCCACGGGCTGCAGCGTGGAACCCTGCTCCACCGTGGTACTCCATGGGCTGCAGGGGGACAGCCTGCTTCACCATGGGCCTCACCACAGGCCGCAGGGGACTTCTGCTCCGGCACCTGGAGCACCTCTCCCCCTCCTTCTTCACTGACCTTGGCGCCTGCAAGGCTGTTCCTCACTCCTCTCACTCTACCAGCTGTTGTGTGTGGCACAGTGTTTTTTTTTTTTTTCCCCCTCACTTACATATGCTCTCACAGAGGCGCAAAATAACATCACTTATCGGCTCAGCTCTTGTCAGTAGTGGGGCCCTTACTAAACATGGGGCAGCTTCTAGATCCTTCTCACAGAAGCCACCCCTATGGCCCCCTGCTACCAAAACCTTGCCACGTAAACCCACTACAGGAACCAGTATGCTTCAGTCCCATAACTGAAGCCAAAATTACCTTGAGCTATCCTTTAGATCGTGCAATATCTCAGTGGCTCTTGTAATCAGTGTTGCATCTGGCAACTCAAAATCAGCAGATAAACTTCCCAGTCCATAACCTCCCATGAGGAAACTTTTTCATCTGTTTCTCAAATACTACATAGAACACAACATTAAGTAAAATTAGCAGGAATATTTCTCTTGCTGAAATCTAACTCAGCCATTGTCAGCAGCAACTCACTTTGCCAGTTATCATATTTAACAGGTATGGTATTTAGCTCAATCAGTGGTGTCCTGGTGGCCCAGTGGAGGACGGGGGAAAAGAGTAGAACAGACTCCTAGAAGTGGGATTGATAGGGAAAGTACATTGATATGAGTTGATAACATAGATGTATTTATCCAATGGACTGGGAGGGGGGAAGATATTCTTAACTTCAACTATTTTGAAATGTTTGAAATATACCTGAAGGTACAAACATGCCATTCTTTCTTTTGTCTGGCTATGCTTGCATCCTCCTGAGATATTCAATTTCCTAATAATCAGCTGGCAGTTTCACAGATATGCAGGATCTTTTTCTTTCATGGCACAGATTGGTGCTAATGTTCAATGGAGAGAATGAAGCTGTATTTTTTGTTATCCCAGTGCAATTCAGGAAACTCTCCACTCCCTGATAGTTGCCCAAAGTCATATTTACCATGTAGCCAGGTGAGCCTTATGATATTCCCTGCTTTAGTGATGTTCTCTGCCTTATCAGACTGGGAAGATAACTCATGGATCACTGCAGAATAAATATATCTGACCTAACTTTCTACAATCAGCTCAGTTTTGTAACAGTGCAGATATCTACTGGATCTTCCAGCAGGGTTTTGCACTGAGCTTAGCTTTCTGATAATCCTTCCTATTATTTTTAGAAGATCCTAGGGTGGTGTGAGGATAACTTTGACGTATATCTTCAGTGCCCATTCACATCAAGTGCTGCACCCACAGTGTCTAATCATTAGCAAAACTAGTCAGCAAAAACTGAGCAAAAGAGTAAGAAAAATGCTGAGAAACAGTAAACACTATAGTTCAGAGAAAGGCAATTATGAGCAGGTTATACAGACCAGCTATCAGAAATATTTGCTGTTCATTCTTATGGCTCATTAATATACTCCATGTCACCAAAGTAGGCTTGCTGATGATGCGTTATTTTCTCATAGAACATTTAATATGTTAAAGTTGGATCGATGGTAATTTCATCACAGTGTACATGCTGTCTTACATTCTTCAGCACAGAGATGATCTGAGTAAAGAAAAAAGGAAGATAAAAATGAAATTTAATGAAATCTGTGGAATACTAAAAAATGTTTAGAACAACTTCCAGCTCAAAAACAACGAAGACAAAATTCTTTTTGTGAGGTTTGGCCTGGAAAAAGTTACTTAGGGGCACAAAGCAGAAAGTGGAAGCAAGACTGCAGAGGTTACAGTGACCAACTTGGCATTTTATTACAGAATCAGCTTATGGAAGAGAACTGGTGCATAGAATTATTGAGAGTCAAGAGTAAGGTACCTAAAATAGGAATGCACAAGCAAAGAAATCCATTCAGATAACTTTGACTGATTCTGAAAATTGTATTGTTTCATCTGGAAGATTTCCAGACGGACTCAGGTATGCCACTGATGCTTACAAATAACTGTATATTTCCAATGTGTAGTACAGTACTCTAGTTATGTTAGGGAGTACAAGTAATTAAACAACAACAACCACAACAATGAAAAAACAAGACAAAACAATCCCTCCCTCCCCCCCAATAAAACAAAATAAAACAAAACAAAACAAAACTAATGGCCTTAGAATACACTAAATGCATAACCCTGCTACAAAGTGGCATAAGTCACTGTCTCAATTGTATATCAAGTAATTTATGTATAATCTGTCTAATCACAGTATCTTCACTTCCCTGTAGCCTTCTTAGCATATTTTTCTTCCTCCTGGGCCACAGGAATTAGTATTTTTAAAGACATTTGAATAAAATCTACATGATAAAAACTAAACAAAGAATAACCATTACTAGAATCTGGATCCATGGCTGTAGCTAGTGATTACTGCTTTCAAGGCATTTAAAGATACTTGAATTATTTGTTACTGAATGAGAGGAGTATTTTTTTCTTAATAAGCCATCAGTGAAAGATAATGAAAGTGACAAGATTTGCAGCAAGATTCCATAAAGATTACATGCTTGAATTCAAATTATTGTTCTCCAAACACACAAAGCACATATATGAAAGCTGTGTGTGTTGGTCTGCCATCCACAGTGTAGAATAAAGGAACACATGCCTATTTAAATAATGTTATTTATTCTCTTTCATTGAGTGGTTTCAGTACACCATAAGTTACTGGCTCTGAACTACAGGTAGACTCTTGTATCCAGAAATGTTCATTCAGATTTCTGAAATGTTTCCAAGGATATTTTACTTTGACAGTGCATAGAGTTTTGCACTGAACAGAACTGACTTTTCAAACATTTTCAGCTTGAACACTTAAAGTATATAAATAAATAAATAAACAAATAAGGCACAGTAAATTATAAAGTCTTATCAAGGCTACAGTGACAATGTAATGAGCGATAAAGTGGGGAGATGACTGTAAAAGTCCTTCACAAAATCTTGTGTATAATTCTTTGAGAAGTACACTTGGGAATGAACGTTTTTAAGATGGTTAATCTCAAAAATAACTTGGTTCGCTTTTGGTACTGTTGCACAGGCTGTCTTGCTCAGATGTGCATGCCCTGTCTTTCAAGGAGATAAGAAAACCGATGTTTGGATTTATAGTTTTAGGTTAATCAGTCAAAATGAATATATTGGATTCCTGACAAAATTTTTAGCTGAATAGAGAGCATTCATACTGGCCTGTATTTATTCATCCCAATGATATGTACTCATTGAGTTCTGTCAGATTACAACAGGATCACTTTTTTTTTTTTTTGTTTATGTCAAATATGGAATCATTAAAAAAAAAAAAAAGAAAGAAAAAAAGAAAGAGTTCTATCTGTACTTTCATATTCCCTTTCTGCTTACCTATATGCATTCAGGGTGATATTTCTAAGAAGATGATCTAACCAGCAAAATCTTGTACTATGAAGTGCCCATTAAAGGGGTCTAATGCAGGTCTTATTATGTTTTCCAGCATGGAATTTGATCCCACTCTTCAGAAGACATAACAGGAAAGTAAAAGTGGTTAACTGAAATCACTGCCATAGATTTACATCATAATTAATGACAAGGCAATCCATTACTGAAGAGAAATGGCAGTGGAAGGTTAAGGCAAATATTATGTCCTATTATTAACCAAGTCTTTTTTAAGAACTTAAAAGGGTTAATGGAAGGAAAAGACAAAAGGCAGGAATGAGTCTATAGAGCAACAAAACTGGTATGAGTTTTAGAGAACATAATTTTCTTCCTGTGGAGGACAATAATCAAATCCATGTGCACTTTCATATTTGTGTTAACATTTAATTTTTGCTTAAACTCTTGATAGAGAACTGTCTTAGCTCAACTCCAATATAACACATCAAGAAAGGGATTCAAAATGGTTTTTATTCATCAGGCTGTGTAATGACTTTGTAATACTAAAATGGCATATGATGCTTTTGGGACAGAAGAATTTGCAGCATCAGCCAGTCAAAGGTTCTAACTCTGCAATTTCAGTGCTGAATTTATCACTTTTGGCACTGATGTCAACCATACGTCAATGCTTGCTCATGCGATAGGGACTAACTGAAACTAGCCTATTAATTCAAGGCCATAAAGAAAGTATATTTAGCTCTGAGACTAAGTTATTTAAAGTTATAGGAAGCTTTGTCGATGGATAACAAGGTTGTTTAGTTGGAGATATATTACCTATTTACAAAGGTTACTGATGATTTTGTAACCTACAAGTGGCAAAGACATTACTTTTTATCATAGAAAATGTGGAGTGGACAAAACCAGGAAAGTCAGAAAGTAAAAAAGGTTATCTGCACAATAATCTACCACCCTCTCACCCCTCTCCAAATGGAACAAAGGCTATCTAACAGCCTGTAATGATCCTCCACATAACGCATCTTCTTATCACATCTCTCCTTACCAGCATCAAAACCTTCAAAAAGGGCACAACATACTGCAACAGCATCTGCATTTTCTGTGGAAGAAACCTCATTATTACTAAAAACCACAGAGCAAAAAAAGAGAATTACATATTTCATATGGGAAGGGACCCCAGGAGGCCTCCTTTCTGACCTTCTCAAAGCAGGTCCAGCTCAAGATAGGACAGGGATGATTACAGCTTTTTCCAGTCCCATTTTTAAAAACCTTGAAGCTGGACACTCCCTGGGATACCATCCCCCTGCCTGGCATCCTCATGAGGAGAAGTCTCTCCTTTTATATGGTGCAAATCTTTCTTATCATCTGTGCCACCTCCAGGCATTACACTGAATGGCCTGTCTCTGTCTCCTTGATCCCCTCCCTGCAGGCTGATGTTGTATGCCCAAAGATGTACCTTCCTCAGGCTGAACCAGCCCTGGTCCCACAGCCTCTGCTTGCAGGGAAGGGGCTCCAGCCCTGACCAGATTAGTGGTTTCCCCTGACCTCAACCTGATTTATCCAGTTCTTTCCTGAATTTGGGGTCCTAAATCTGAACACCTGTCCTCTTGCAGGAGGGCTGTTCATTTGGTCTTGCTGGCTTTGGTGTAACTCTTGTTTCCTTCCTCCAGCATGGCTGGGCCTCTCTGGGTGTGGCAGGTCTGCAATTGAGAGTATCCACTGGTCACCCTGTTTTCTGTCACCTGCACATATGCTGGGAGAAATGAGTTCATCGCCTCCTTCAGAATGCTGATGAAGATGTTCCTCAAGTACTCCACTTGCTACCAATTTCCAGGTCAAGTATGCCACCTTAACCACTACTTTCTGAGCCTTATCATTAAACTAGATTTTTACCCATGCTAATTCAATTTATGCTATAATACATATAAAATGAAATAAAAACTGTAAAGTATAACTATATTTTATAGATAATACTGAAATATAACTATAGCTAGAAGTATAACATAATCACTTATTCACATTATTGTGTTTCTGACAAAATCTTACATTAGCAACTTGATTACCATACTGGAAGTAGTTTACAGCAAAATCTGTTAGACAAAATAAAGATATGAATCTTGTCACCATTCATACAGAAATTCAAAATGTCAATATCTCTTTTTTAGTCTGCTGCCTTTGCTGTACCTAATCTTACTTGGATGAAATAAAAATGGTTTCAGCATATAAATATTGCTTTAAATTCTGTGAATAATTAACTCAACTTTCCCTTCCCTTCCCTTCCCTTCCCTTCCCTTCCCTTCCCTTCCCTTCCCTTCCCTTCCCTTCCCTTCCCTTCCCTTCCCTTCCCTTCCCTTCCCTTCCCTTCCCTTCCCTTCCCTTCCCTTCCCTTCCCTTCCCTTCCCTTCCCTTCCCTTCCCTTCCCTTCCCTTCCCTTCCCTTCCCT
Organism: Anser brachyrhynchus; assembly: GCF_964034855.1. Taxonomy (NCBI): domain Eukaryota; kingdom Metazoa; phylum Chordata; class Aves; order Anseriformes; family Anatidae; genus Anser; species Anser brachyrhynchus. Next base: position 74,239,459 of record NC_137697.1, on the reverse strand, counting down.
TCCCTTCCCTTCCCTTCCCTTCCCTTCCCTTCCCTTCCCTTCCCTTCCCTTCCCTTCCCTTCCCTTCCCTTCCCTTCCCTTCCCTTCCCTTCCCTTCCCTTCCCTTCCCTTCCCTTCCCTTCCCTTCCCTTCCCTTCCCTTCCCTTCCCTTCCCTTCCCGTCCCTTCCCGTCCCGTCCCGTCCCGTCCCGTCCCGTCCCGTCCCGTCCCGTCCCGTCCTCCTGGGGCATTGTAAGAAATGTGTACTAATTACCTGATTTTTCTGAGACTGCTATGATGGTCTAAAAACATAAATAAAAATATAAACAATATTATATATAAACAAGAATTTTGAACATTATTGCAAACTTTGTGTCATTGAAGAAAACAATTGATATTTCTCTCTCTTGTGAGAAGTTTTATTAGGAATGAGTTTTAATCATTAGATTTATCAAGATTTTGTTTAACTGCATGATAAATAGATTCAGAGTTAATGTTTCTTTCCCTGATGTAGTTCTTAGTATTTTTAATTATGTTTTTTTTTTTAAATAAGAAAATAGAAAATAAGATTTTCAGTCTTCATGAGAAAACCAATTTTTTCTTTAATATGGCAAATAAGGATCTCAGACATACTATTTAAAATAATAGACTGGTTTTCTAAGAGCAGTTATTAACTTCAAAGACCAGAAACTTTCAGGCAGATGGAAAGTGGATTTTTTTCTTTCTTGGGACAGGTAAGTTTTCCTTTCTGGAACATAAATGCAGTTATTAGAAGCAGCAGCAGGTATTTTATTATTGCCATCAGCAGGTAAAGCATTAATTGCTGTCACTGTTCATACTTTGATACCATGTAGGGTACAAATTACATTTCTTCAACCTCAGCACCTTAATCAAAACCAATATGATCAGAGCTCATATTAATCTGCTGCAGCCAGCACCAGCCTTTCAGTTCCAAATGAATGCAAGGTCAGCAGTATGGACTTATGAAAGCAAGGAGCAAGCTTATCAGGAAAATGCACATGGTAAGGTCCAGAAGCAATGACAATGTGAAAAATCAAGTTAACATCCAGTAAAAAGGCATGCACATTGCAGGGCTGCTGCCTTTCTGTCAGTATGTTCCGTGTTGAATCAAAACAGTGATTGTGTGTGTCTCAAGTGCCCACAAGCTCGTGGTAATTCGTCTGCTAGATATCTGAACTTCCATTAAATGGCTAGATACAACACAAAAAGCAGTGTAAGTGGTGGATATACATAAGAGTTTTTCACTTAAGAAATTAAGTTGGACTTTAAATGTACTGTGTTTGATAAACAGCTTTATGTACACTTCAGGCTTCCCTTCTGTTTTTGTGTGTCTATTCGTGCTCTGGTTGGGCAGTAACATTTCTGACTGCTTTATGAGGAAAGTAAGACATGCCCACTAAGCATGAGCTATATGGGTGAACTTTGGGTAATAGCTGTAGTCTAAGCAAAGAGGGATTCATTTATGAAGATTTATCTTCTGGGGTGCTAAAGGAAATGATCTTAAAACACTTGGCTTATACTTTTTCTAAACACAAATCTGTTGGAAAAGTTCTTTGAGAAGTGTATTGTGATTCTGAAAAGAAGAACACTGTTCTTCCTGCATCATTATCTTTAAGACCATTTGAAAATATTAGGAAAAGTACTGAGCTGATTTACAATCATAATAACAATACAAGGCATGCTTTGAGAGGACTATTAATCATAAACTGTGGAAATGTGATGAAAGACAATCTAAAACTGCGCAAGGTGAAACCACTATATAGAAGAGTTCAATTACTCTGCTGCTGAGAAAGTCTTTGGCCAAGTTTTTAAGCCTACCAGAAACTGAGCATCTGGATTTCCATTTTTGTGTCATACATATGACTTGTTTCCACCATATGAAATTAAATCAAGCTTTAGACATACTTAGTACCTAAAACTAAAAGGTTTTACATCAGATTTTTAGTTTATATTTATAAATTAAAATATTAGCATAATTTTAATTCAACTGTAAAAAGTAGGGTTATTTGATACAAGCTATTGGCTGATTGATCCATGTCTTCCTTTCAGGAGAAGGTAGTCTCAGTGTCAGAGACTGCCTGTCACTATCAGCCTGTGACTTAGAAAGATAACTGAAACACATTTTACTTTAAATCTGCTCTAAAAAGTGCTGTAGAATTGTTGATAAAATATTTAAATACACTATCCTTAGGTATAATGTTGCAGATATGTCTCTTTAATGATTTTATAAATGATCTGGATGAAGAACACAAAAACATACTAAGTATGATTGCAGATGACACGAAATTAGGAGGAGCAGTTGACTCTGTTGAGGGTAGGGAGGCCTTGCAGAGAGATCTTGACAAAGTAGAGAGTTGGGCAATCCCCAACAATATGAGGCTTAGCAAGAGCAAGTGTCAGATTCCACACCTGGCAAGGGGCAGCCCTGGCTGTACAGTCTGGGGGATGAAGGGTTGGAGAGCAGCCCCACAGAAAAGGATCTGGGGATTTTGGTCAATGGAAAGTTGAACATGAGTCAGCCGTGGGCCCTGGCAGCCAGTAGGGGCAACCACATCCTGGGGTGCCTCCAGCATGGCATCACCAGCCAGCTGGGGGAAGTGATTGCTGTGCTCTACTCTGCACTCTTTCAGCATCACCTCGAGTCCTGTGTGCAGTTTTGGGCACTGCAATATCAGAAGGACATAAAACTATTGGAGAGTGTCCAAAGGAGGGCTTCAAAGTGGTGAAGGGTCTGGAGGGCAAGATGGATGAGGAGTGGCTGAGGTCCTTGTGTTTGTTCAGCCTGCAGGAGGCTGAGGGGGGGACTCAGGGTGGCCTGCAGCTTCCTCACGAGGGGAGCGGAGGGGCTGGCGCTGAGCTCTGCTCTCTGGGGACAGCGACAAAACTCGAGGGAACAGCATGAGGCTGTGACAGGGGAGGGTCTGGCTGGAGGTGAGGAAAAGATTCTTCACTGACAGGGGGCTTGGACACTGAAAACAGGCTGTGAAGGTTTTACTCAGGTGGGCAGCTGAGCTCCACCACAACCACTCTCTCACTTCCCCTCTTCAAAGGGAAAGGGGGACAAAATATAATGAAAAAGGCTCAAGGGCTGAGGTAAGGACAGGGAGATCACTCAACAGTTACCATCACCAGCAAAACAGACATAGACTAGGGAGATTATTGTAATTTATTAGCTATCACTAACAGACTAGAGCAGTGAGAACTAACAGCCAAGTAAAATCACCTTCATCCCACCCACCCTCTTCCACCTCCTCCCCCCAAGTGGCACAGGGGAACGGGGAATGGGGGCTGTGGTCAGTCCCTGACGCTTCGTCTCCGCCTCTCCTTCACGGTCCCTCTCTGCCCCTGATCCACGTGGGGTCCCTCCCACGGGATGCCATCCTTCCCGAACTGAGCCTGCGGGGGCTGCCCACAGGCAGCAGCTCTTCAGGAACTGCTCCCACACGGCTCCGTACCACGGGGTCCATCCATCCCCCAGGAGCAAACTGCTCCAGCACGGGTCCCCCACGAGCGGCAGCTCCCCCCAGACCCCCTGCTCCTGCGTGGGCTCCTCTCCACGGGCTGCAGCTCCGGCCCGGGGCCTGCTCCTGCGGGGGCTCTCCATGGGCCGCAGCCTCCTCCAGGCCACATCCACCTGCTCCACCGGGGGCTCCTCCACGGGCTGCAGCGTGGAGATCTGCTCCGTGTGGGACCCGTGGGCTGCAGGGGGACAGCCTGCTCCACCAGGGGCCTCTCCACAGGCCGCAGGGGAACTGCTGCTGCCTGCCTGGAGCACCTCCTGCCCTCCTGCTGCACTCACCTGGGGGGCTGCAGGTAATGTTTCTCATTCTTCTCTCTCTCCCAGCTGCTGTTCCCTAGCAATTCTTTTCCATTTCTTAAATCTGCTCTCACAGAGGCATGGACAACATTACTTATTGGCTAGCCCCTGGCCCACAGTGGGTCCCTTTGGAGCTGGCTGAAACTGGCCCTTACCTAACATGGGGCAGCTTCTGGATTCTTCTCACAGAAGCCACCCCTGCAGCCCCCCACTACCAAAACCTTGCCACATAAACCCACTATACAGGCTTCCCAGTGAAGCGGTCTGGGCATCAAGCCTGCTGAAGTTCACAAAGCATTTGAACAATCCTTTCAGACTCGTGGTTTGGTTTTTGGGGAGTCCTGTGTGTAGCCAGGAGCTGGACTTGACAATCCTCGTTGATCGCTTCCAACTCCAGATATTCTATGATTCTGTGCCAAAAAAAAGGCCAGTGGCAATGAGCATCTGCAGCAGTTCAGATGAATATCTGGTTCACAGTTCCCTTTAATGGAAACACAACAACAACAACAAAAAAGTATTTTAGTTAACCTGATGACCATGAAATAAAATAATTGCTGAATACGTTTTTTTTTTTTTTTTTTTAACTGAAGATTACATTTTTTCAGTTGACAAGGAACCAGCAAGACAGACCAACAGTTTTGATGTACCATTCAGGCTTCTCAGACATCTCAGACATACAAATTGACGAAGTACTGATTTTCAGATTTCCAGCTAAAGAAGTCAACTAGAAAACTATATATATATATATATATAAAAATCTCAACCTCAATGAGATGTAATGAAATTGTGCAAGAAGCAACTGACAAATTCATATTTCCACTGGTTTGATAGGTGTTGTTTATATCAAGCTACAGAAATAAATTGAAGGAGGCCTTGTTCCTGCATGATAATAATGTCAGATATATGTTCAGAATTCAGCATTCAGGTCTCTTGAGATGCAGCTGAATCTCTTCCTTAAGCAGAGGGCTTTGAAACCCTTGTGTAGCTCAACACAGAGAGTACTTCTGGAACTGCAGTTAAAACATGAGGTTGTTAATGCAATTGGCAAGGCAAGTTTTCATGAAGAAATTCCCAGTGACTACAGACAAGAGCATCCCAGAAAAAATAGAAATGCAGCCCTTCTCTAAATAATGAATTCTCCCTGCCTTGCTGGAATAAAGAAGGAAATTGGAAATACTATTAATTCTCTGTGGTAGGTTTCTACTTGCTAAGTTTCTTGGGGCAAGAAGATAGCAACTTTGTTCTGCAGCATTACTGAACTTCCTGTTACTTATTTTCACCTGAGTTCAATCAAGTTATGCTACTTAATGCCCATGTCAAACTACAGTGCTTCAGGGAAAGCCACTCATTCATGGAGTGCTGAGCAGGCAATTTTTATTTCAGACTTGTATGGCAGAAGTGGAAGAAAAAGTCCCTGGTTACTTCTCCTTTCTCCCCACTGTTCAGCAAAAGCCTTGTGACATATGCGTGCCGTGCTGTACAAGCTTCAGAGAAGCCAAGGCCACTCATTTAATGAATGCTGACTATGCAAGTATTGTCTCTGTAACCTTTCTGGTCTACTTTTATGAAGCAACTGATGTTAAAACATGAATTTGAAGCAATATATGCTGCTACTCTTGCTGTTTCCCTGTTTAAAAATTAACAGGATCTCATAAATTTATAACCATTAAGAGGCAGGCTGCTACTGAAATGTAATCGAAGGTTTAAATTTGCAGTGAAAGTTGTCCATCTTGCAGGTACAGAACATAAGGAGATTTTGCTCCAAGAAATGACCCCTGTGCTATGTTGGAGGATTGTGTAGCAACCACAGAGGAGTCAGTTCAGGGATGCTGTGATGTGAAAGAGTACTGCTGAATTTACACAAGAAGAATATATAACAGGCTTTTACTTATTTAGTAGAAACTTTTACAAAAAAGCTTTCCCATATGTATAAAACCCTGTTGTCTTAGGCCATGTCTTAGCCATATCTTTAATATCTGCCAGACTGTGTACATCTGTATGCTCTATTTTACATTGTGGCACTACATTTATGAGACAGAGATGATGAAATTAGCTTATGGGAGTGGTAGTTTTAACCGTAGACTGTAAATCTCAGAATGTAGTAAAGAAAGATTTTAAATTTGTTATTAATCTGACAGGTTTTTTCAAATATTCTTTGTTGAGTAATAAAAACTCTTTGTTCCTACTCACAAAGTTCCTTGGAGAAAAAGGCAGCCATATTAGAGCTTGCAAAATAGTGCAACGGTGGCTTTAATTCTTCTTGATTTTTTTTTTCCTGCAAGGTAAAAAGTAGGAAACATGGGGAAAAATATGTCACAACATAATCTTTCTATCATAAAGTTCTGTGTAAATGTGAAAAAGAATCCCTTGCAAGAAATATCATGACTTCAAATATTACTGACAATATGTTAATGCGCATGGGATCCTGAGCTTTAAAAAACACATATTAATATCAATTCATTTTTTGAAGTTTCAGAAATGAAAATTAAATTCATTAGGAGGAAGTTGACAATACTATTAAGTATGCATTCATGCTGTGAGGTGTACTCTCTACTTCAGCACAATCTACCTAAGTGTGAGACACCAGTCTTTGGTGTGGAAGAATGAGTTCAGTTTAATTAACACTTCAGCTAACATATCAAAATAGCACAAATGCTACCTACCTTATTTACAGTCACTCTTCAGAAATGATTTTTGGAGCTTTCAAATGTTGATCTTTTATGTATAAGAGCTACGCTGTATTTTAAAATACGTCTAGTAAATATCATAAATAAAAAATAAAAAATAAAAATTAAAGAAGACAAGAGAATACTAAAATGTAAAATGTCATAACAATTCCCTCAGTGTGAGACCTGAAGTGAAAGTTGTCTTTGAAATGTGCTCAGCATTGTAATTTGTTTGCGTGTTTATTTGTTTTCCAGATTGGTGAAAGAAACAAAGAAAGCAAGCACTTAATGCCATTGATCACATCATGCTGTGAAAGTGGACCCTCGATTAATGGGTTTAGGAATGTTCATCTAAATTACAAACAACTGTAATGATTCTCCAAGGACAAACAGGGCACTCTGGTTCAATGAGTAGGTAATGCAATTTCTATATAGCTCTCCTTATCAGTGTGTAAAGTTTACTGGTGCTGCAGTATAGGGTGCACCAATGTCCCAGAAAATCACCATTGGCTTATCACTGTAATTTCCCTTATGTGTCCACAAAAACCTCCTATGTAATATTTATATTCACTTGCAGCCTAATTAGAATCTAACATAATTTTTTGTTAATGTGTTTTCATATACAGCTTGACATTACTGTAAATATAAATGGTTCTAACAAGTGTATTTTTCAATACAGGCTTTTCAAGCCCTGGCTGTAATAGATACTGTTGTGGAATATCTTTTCATTCAAGATTTGCTTGCAAAAATCAAGTTTGGTTTCAGGATGAATATGATTTATCTATTACAGTCCACTTACTGTCCCTCTTGATCAATGCAATCATTTTTAAGCTTTCATGTATGATCTTAAGAATGTTTCAGATGAAATCAAGACATTACTTTCAAAAATTCTTGGTGAATTGAAGCTAAACATGTTAAAAGGCTATCAAATCTCTCTTAAAAAAAAAAAAAAAGTTGGAAAAAAAAAACTTTCAAAAAACTCATAATTTCACTCCTCAATCTGACCAAAAATCATAAAAGGAGATCTAGTCATGGCAGCCAGCTTTTGTTTTGAAGTGAAATCATTCAAGGAAGACTGGATCATTGATATGAGAACATTTTCATCTGTTATCTTAAAGAGTTCACTGGGAAAAAAAAAATATATATATATATACACTTTGTGAGAGTCTCATCTAATCCAGATACCTGACCGTTTTGAGAACACTCCATTTCTCTCCCTTAAACAGAAGAGCACTCAGATCTCCAGCCTCATGCCATGCAAAGGTAGAATTACCTTTAAAGCAGGACCAGAATCTGAATATTGTATTAGTTTTGTTGCATACCAAATTAACTCTAGCCTCCACAAATAGCTGGCTTGCTGTGATTCTTCTGGAGAGCTGCAGGAGCAGATCCTTTCTTTTCCGGACCACATCCTCAATGTGGCACATGAGTCTGTACTTGGAGCAGAGTCACAGTAATGTCAAAGAGCCCTGCAGATACAAGGAGAGGCAGGCATGCATTAGGGTATTTATTAAGACAATAAGAAGATGCAAGAACTGTGCACTGACGAAATACTTCAACTCCCAGGAAACGGCTTTAGTGTGACAGAAAGCCATGGAGAAATGTTTAAAACTATCTTCTTGCATCTCTTCTCTAATCAATGTAGGTTTAAAGCATGATATTTTGCTTCAGTTACATCTGATATCCATCATTTTTCTCCATGCAACATCCAGACAGCAGAGAATTTTATTTTTTTTTTTTCAGAACACTTGAAAATTATCTCAACTTTCTAAGATTCTTTTTTCTTTCCTAATGCCAGTTTTTAGGTTGTGTACGAAAGTCACCTGCATTTTTTTCTCTCCCTGAATCTGAGCAAGTAATAATTTATCCTGTTAGATTATATGAAAGTTGGACTCTCTTCTATCTTCCTGCAGCACCGGTAGGCTTTAAAATGATCATTTAATAGCCACAGTAAACCCAGCATTCCAACAATGAAAAACAATCAAGAAGATTAAACTCTTCTTTTCCTGATGAGAGCTGTTAAAGAGATTTCTTCCCCATGTCATCATTTGAGGTGTCCTAGCCCAACTTGAACACCCCTCATTGTTCCAGATCTGACCAGTAATATGTCTTGAACTGAATCTGTGGTTCAGCCATTGGTATTTCCTATAGCCGATCAATACCGTCCTCTTCTAGGTCATAAGGACTGCTTTCCAAAGGACATGCAGAAGATCACATGTGGACACACAAACCAAAGAGACTATGTTTTTTTTAGGCAAACTATTTAAGAACCATTTACGTGTTGCCACCTTATGAATCCAGTACTGGCACATCTCCAGCAGACTGCATGATATGGAGCCTACTCAATGAATTCAGGGTTATGAACAACAGAATTCATTACAAAAGATATAATAATGCAGAAATTGTACAGAAGTCTGACAAACAGAGTTGACTTTTTTAAAACATGTTTATTCTTACTGTGAAAACTCAGCTGTCAAAATAATGACAATTCCAATACTAACTTTTGATTACTTTAGCTTGCAGCTCCCCCATGTTTGCATTATAAATGTCTAAAAATGAAAATGTTCTTTTAGATATTTATAGAAGGTCAGTTGTAATACCAGTGACATAACAATCATAACTGTTTTTTTTTTTTCAGGGATGGAGGTACAGGCTGCAATGGGAAATATTATGCAAGTCACACCTGCATTTGAACTATCCAAGACCACCAAACCATAATAAACAAGTGTCAGTTTACTGGAGGTCATACTGAAAATTCTGAAGTACTAACTATTATGACATTCCTTTGTCACAGACAGATGCTCATGTTGATAGCAATGTGGAATTGGTAAGTTTACTCTTGAATAATGTGTTCATTTTGTAAATCTCATCAGTTGTGATGATCTGTGGTGAAGTGTTGGCATGTATCTTTTTAAGTAGTGGTGCTAGAGGTGTGCAGAGAGATGCAAAGGACACGACGTTACTCTCAGATGATGTACATAGGCAGAAGGCACATTTGCACAAAGTTCAGAAATGATACACTCCTGTGCTTTTATTTCTGCTTATTTGCAGTCAAGATTCATCTGACTATATTATAATGTCAAGTAGATTGAAATGATAAAATGTTTTGATAATATTCACCATTACCTCCATTTGTAAAAGATCAGGTGCTAAGAAGGAAAGTAGTGTTTCTGCTTACCCACACTGATTAAAAATAATCACTTTTCCTCTGATCTTTGTTTTTTCATACCTTTACTTTTACAGTCATATAACTCGATATATGTATGTGTGTACTGGTGTATTTTTCATTTCTTTCTTGCTAGTTTTGGTAACTCGAAGCTCATATAAATGTCTGAAATTAGAAAACTAATTTGAATACAGAAAACTTTCTGAAGCTAGATTCTAGCTTTGAAACTTTGCACTGTCTGACTTTTAGGATGCAGTGTTTTGATGAATTCACAGAAGGTTAGTCTGCAAAACTTATATTCCAGATGTATAGATATGGATATATAAACACTCAGAATAATACACTTTGAGTTACTGTGCATGTACTGGGGAAAAATTTAAAGGCGATCACAGAATAAATCATAATATATATTTATGCTTATAACATCGGGAAAATAGATATTATTATTGATTAAGACACATTGGTACGTATAAGCGAAATGTCTAGATATCAACTTGTATACCTGCTTTGAAATATTGTTCTGTCATCTCAATGTAATTAGTTCAATTTACATCAGACAGAAATCTTCCTTCTATGTATAAATCACCATGTCCCTAGATAAACTTATTTTACTTCATGCTATCTTTAATAACCTGGAAAAAAAAATCTATTTTTTTCCTTCTACACAGCAGCCCATCAAAAATTGACAAAAATATTTTTATAATTATATGGTGCATCTATTAAGGATCAGTAAGTATCAGGAAAGAAAAGGACAAAAAAAACTCCTTCAAGTTGGCGTCATGTCATTTGGCTACAGAATAAACAGAATCATAGAATCACAGAATCTTAGAATGGTTTGGGTTGGAAGGCACCTTAAAGATCATCTAATTCCACCCTCCCTACCACAGGCAAGGATACCTTCCACAAGATCAGGTTGAACACATGAAATCCTCTAGGGATGGGGCATCCACAACTTCCCTGGGCAACCTGTTCCAGTTCCTCACCACCCTTACAGTAAAGAATTCCTTCTGAATATCTAATCTAAATCTCCCCTCTTTTAGTTTAAAACCATTCCCCCTTGTCTTATCCCTGCACCCTCTGACAAAGACTGCTCCCCAGCTTTCCTGTAGCGCCCATTAGGTACTGAAGGCCTGATGTAAGGTCTTCCTGGAGCCTTCTCTTCTCCAAGCTGAACAACCCCAACTCCCTCAGCCGGTCTTCACTGGAGAAGTGCTCCACCCCTCTGGTCATCTCCATGACCCTCCTCAGGACTTGTTCTAATATGTCTATATCCTTTTCGTGCTGGGGGTCCCAGAGCTGAAATAATATATTATTAAAGCATTCTGAATATCATCCAAGAAAGAGGATATCCAATTATAGTAAACTGTGCACCTCAAAACCTTGTAAAAATATATTTTTTAAAGATCCAGTTTAGTTAACTACTACCTTAGTTCTCTCACCTGCATAGGAACCCCATCCCCCCACCCCCAAACACACATAGACATATTGAGTGAAGGGACAAGAAGAATTTGAAGAACAAAACCCCTAAGCTGAGAAGAAACAGTCCAATTAGTTTAGAAATGAAATAGTCTGAAAATAAATAAAATACAATAACAAAATAAATAAAAATAAAATTTCTAACTTTATATATACATTAGAAAGTTGCAACTGAGTGTTTGAGTATCATGAAGTCAATAATGATAATATAGTATACTATGAAATAAAACAAATCACTAATGCTAACAGTGGAACCACAGATTATGTTTGATAGTAGAAAAGTTTCTAAATATTTCAAATTTTTGTTGTTGTAGGTTTGGAAACATAGTAACGTTAGAGAGCACCATCTGACTTTATGCATACTTAATCTGATATAAAATGAAATTTTAACAGAGAGTCTAACCATTAATGCAAGGGCAATATCAGAATGGCCTAGTCAGAGAATGCCATGCAACTAGAAGGGAGCATGTCAAGTGACAAGATCTCATTCTTAAATTATTTTATTGGTATGAGGAAGAATGGGGCCTGATAATCAGAAAAGCACAGCAGCTGCTCACAGGTAGCTCTGAGTACGCAGAAGTTTTTACACTCTTTGTCCATTGGTTTTGTTGCAAGTGTATAAGTGTGTAGGTTTTATGTAAATATTATTATATACATACATATTTAGGTTAATTATACAACTATCTATAATGTGTATACAATTCATATACATATATAGAGAGATCAGGAAAATGACATTGCCAATGGCTAGCTTGCAATCATTGTCAATCCTTCTCACTGAATACACAAGCAGATAGCTCTTGTGAAGCTTATGATAAACCAGGTTTGTGTATACTATGATGAGCAGCTGACGCATATAGCAGGTGCTGCTGGTGACAGCTCCTGGTGGATTTAGTGGTCAAGGTCCAGGTGATGAGGCTGTAGCTGGAGTAAGCAACCTCCTCTCTCCTCTTTCTTGCTCTGACTCTTTTCCAAAATAAAAGTGGAGAGCCACATTTGCTCTTGACCAGTCTCATCTTAATTTGGGGGCTGGGGCTTTTTCTGGCTTCGCCAGACATCTTTCCCATATGCTCCACAACCCTTGTTCCTGCAGGATTTATAAGTTAAAAATCCTTTCTGGCAACTCCTTTGAGTAACTACACCACCTCTCTATTTGCCCTTGTGCACTTAAATGTAAATTATGTATTTATGCTTAGGTGCTTTACAAAATGCTTATATCCGCTAACATAAGCTTTAGAAATATTACAGTATTTAAATATTTTAATACTTTAACAAAATATTTAAATCTTATCAAAGTTGCCTTGTTTCACTGAATTTATGGCCTGTTTAAAACCAAGGAAGCATTAATTGTATCCTTAGTAGTCTGCTACTAACACATGGGTATAACATACCTCTGATTTGGATACAGTTTTGTGTGAGGTCAGCCAGCTAATAAGGAGGCTGAGGCAGTCTGTACAAGTACCAAGGTAATAGGTACACAATCTGCATCACAATTAGACTGGCAAATCTACTTAGGTATGCTCAATGCTTTGGAAGGATGTGGTGCATGGTATATTTGAAACGAGAACTCGTGTCAAACCATTCAAATCTCATGCAAAAAGATTTGCTGTTAGGAAATTGTTGATATATATTTTGGTTGTAGGAAGGCTTTTGACTCATTCTGAAATGTATTTTCACGTTAAAAAAACTACAGTCAAACTACAATTTTAAAAGCATAATATTAGAAAAAATGTAAAAGTGTTTAGAAAACCATACTTATAACAATTATAAATGCTTTACTGTCCAGCAGGAAAGTAACTGTCAATTAAGACTTTGCAAACACTGGCAATATTTTCATTAATTACATAGGCAATAAAAGGAATAATGTTAAATTAGTAGTAGAATCAATCTGAGATGGCTTGAAATGACCTGGGAGAATGGATTAGACTTCAGAATGGATTAAAAAGAGACAATATTCAATAGATATTTTAGTGTAAAGAAAAAAAGGAAAAGAAGAAAAGAGAAGAGAAGAGAAGAGAAGAGAAGAGAAGAGAAGAGAAGAGAAGAGAAGAGAAGAGAAGAGAAGAGAAGAGAAGAGAAGAGAGAAGAGAAGAGAAGAGAAGAGAAGAGAAGAGAAGAGAAGAGAAGAGAAGAGAAGAGAAGAGAAGAGAAGAGAAGAGAAGAGAAAGAAAAGAAAAGAAAAGAAAAGAAAAGAAAAGAAAAGAAAAGAAAAGAAAAGAAAAGAAAAGAAAAGAAAAGAAAAGAAAAGAAAAGAAAAGAAAAGAAAAGAAAAGAAAAGAAAAGAAAAGAATAAAAGAAAAAGTTCTGAGATTATAGTCTGTGGCCAGCAGAGTATGATCTAGTAAATGCATAACAAAAGCGATTGTCATATGAGCTATAGTGTAGCCTGCAAGATTGGTGAAGCAATTATTCTGTCCAGAATTGGCAAAATCTCTTATGCTGCTCTGTGTCCTTTCAGATGCCAGACTTCAAGGCTTTAAGTGTACAACCATGGATAACCTCTCCTGTAAGAACACTTAATTTCTCTCTACTCAGTAAAAATGGGAAGATAGCCTATAGGAACAGAGGATTTAAATTTATTTATTTATTTTCTATATGTTTGTAATTCATATAACTGAATGGATGCATTTGTTTTATCCAATCATTTTTACAGACATTTAGCGGTGGTTATGCTTTGGTAAACCAACCAGTACAATGGAGTATGTTGGGCAGCTCATCAATGGTGATAACTTACAATACGGACGAGTATATGCAAAAGATGCTCTGTTTTGCCACTAATACAAGTGATAGTGTATGACTATAATAAGGACTAGCTTCTTTTGAGACTGACAGCAGCATGCTTTAGTTCTAAATTTTATTTTTATTTTTATTTTGTTGGGTTTATTTTATTCTCCTTCTCCCTTTAAGTGCATCAACATATAGCTATACAAGTTTCAAGTCCAGATGAATAATTGTCTTATTTACAGCATGGTAGTACAGACACTGCTAGACCAGTTGAAAAACCTTGCTGTGCTTTCCTTTAACTGAAGAGTCATTAATTCAAAATTCATTCAAGATTCACCAGGGTAGCATGACTTTTTATGCCCCTAAAATGTCCTTTCAGCTGTAATATACAAGTAGTTGAAGTAGGTAAGATATCATCTAAGTCTTACATACAGTTGAATCTAGTCAAATCAGATCGTCTGTACATAGTGCAGAAGTAATGAATGTATGAGAAGGGAAGGAAAAAATGCAAAGAATGGGACACTGTCCTGTTTTTGGTTGGGATGGAGTTAATTTTCCTCCTAGTAGCTGGCAGAGTGCTGTGCTTTGGATTTAGGATGAGAATAATGTTGATAACACACTGATGTTTGAATTGTTGCAGAGCAGTGCTTACACTAAGCTGAGGACTTTTCAGCTTCTCACACTGCCCTGACAGCAAGGAGTCTGCGGGCGCACAAGAAGATGGGAGGGGACAGAAGCATGTGTCACAACAGCTGACCCCAAGTGGCCAAAGGTATGTCCCATAACATATGGCATCATGCTGAATGATTAAAATGAGGTGCCTGGCTGGCGTGGAGGGGGACTGCTGCTCAGGGAAGGGATGGGCATTGGTCATCGAGTGGTGAGCAACTGCATTGTGCATCACTTGTATTGTACACATTATAAGTAGTAGTACTATTATCATTATTATTTTCTCCCTTTCCCTTTCCCTTTCCCTTTCCCTTTCCCTTTCCCTTTCCCTTTCCCTTTCCCTTTCCCTTTCCCTTTCCCTTTCCCTTTCCCTTTCCCTTTCCCTTCCCCTTCCCCTTCCCCTTCCCCTTCCCCTTCCCCTTCCCCTTCCCCTTCCCCTTCCCTCGCCTCGCCTCTCCGCTCCTTTCCTTTCCTCCATCTTTATCTCAGCCCACAGGCTTTTACTTTTTCCTAATTCTTTCCCGCAACCCACTGCAGGGGGAGGGTGAATGAGGCTGCGCGGTGCTGAGCTGCCCGATGCATTAAACCACAACAGACACAAATTGCCAAGAACACATTATCACAACAAATTATCACTGTTTATTACATGTTCACGTGTCTGATTCATGTATGTAAAGAAAATGTAAATATATAATGCACTTCATAACAGTAAAAGTTTTTATAAATTCACAGTTTTTGTGATATTTAGAAACTTGCAACATACACTCAAAACCAGATTCTTTCCTGTTTTATAATATTAATCAAGATTGATACATATGTAAAATCAGTCTCTAATGAAAAAGAGGAAAATGCAACTTTCTGATAGAATGAAAGTCCATGGCCAAAAAAATAACTAAAGTCTGCATCCCCAGTGTAGCCTCTGCTACGTGGCGGGTATGGCTTCAGACTTGACTATTATCTTACCATTTACTCAGCTGGTGAAACTTTCACCTCTCAGGAATGCTTGACATTTTGTCTCAGCCCTTTTTCAGACTGTCTCTGCATGCATCATCTGAATGTATGCTGTGGGGATGTGTGCACGTGAGAGCATCATAATCTCAGAGCCCTGTAAACATTTTTTTTTTTTGTGTGGTCCTTGCAAAGACAGCATTGCCATGACCTTTGCACATTTTTCTGTGTAAGCTTATAAATTTAAAGTCTTCCTGGATTCATATAATTTTTCTCTGTTTTACATGTACACCTATGCAGAATGAATCATAGTTTTTACTTCTTCAGGGAAGTAAAAATGAGTACAAAATGCCATGGGGATGACAGCACTGTATACTTGCTCTGTGTAGGTGTAACTGATTACCCAGGTGCAAGGAAACAGCAAACCAGACCATATGTATATTTGACTCAATTCCATACAGAAACATAATCAAATTATCTATTTATTTGGTGTCTTTTTCGTGATTTTTTTTTTACTCAGATATTTTGTGACTCACTATCTATGAGTCTGTCTAATAAGAGTATATGAGCTGGATGAACAGAAAAAATAATCAGTGAATATTTGCCTAAGTAAACATAAATTAATTTCAACTCCATTTAAAGTCTATAAAAGAAACAAACAAAATGGTCAGTTAAAACATTTTCAGTTAAAATATGTAAGAAACTAGTGGTGAATAGCGCATAAATAATTTATTCAACAATGAATATAGACAAAGATCAAATATGTTGCTGTCAGGGCTGAGTAGTTACATCTAGGTAACTGTCCAATCTGCTATGCTATGCTATAGCATTCTGACTTCAGCTGCTGAGACAGTAAGTGTATATTTAAGAAATGTTTATTTTGTTTTAAAATGCAGTTGAAAGCTTCCTAGATTAGAGCTTCTAATTAACACATTAACTACAAAATAATTGGTCCCTGAAATTCTCTTATCATATGCTTAAGATCTGAAAACTAAGGTTTTATTCATCAGTCACAAAAGAAAAGAAACAAACAAACAAACAACAACAACAAAACTGAATTTGTGGTTCAGTAAAACTGTTGTGATATTGTGTTGTTGGTCTTGAGACATGTAAGCAGAAATTTTCAAAGGCTGGAGGACTTCAGTGGCTGATTGCCTTTGTGATTTTCTCTCCCCCCCCTCCCCTTTTTTTTTTTGTCCCAGAACTAGTGGATGCTTATTACATTCTGTCAGTCTGAGTAGGAGGGCATTTATCTAAGTCCATTATTTACTGTTTTTTCAGTAGACCTGAAACTTAGAGGTCTCTTGCTGCTACTCAGGGTTTCGGGGAAATATTTCGCTACTTCCCTCAGCTATACGCTGCAATGTGATGGATATGTCCCAGACTCAAACATGCTCACTATCATGATAAATAATGATGACTTTTTAACACGCACCCACAGCTTTAAGTGAATCTGTGTATTTCGTCATTATCACTATGAAAACCAAAGTGAGGTTTTTCAAGGCAGATGAGAGAGTCAGGGAGAGTCATGCTCCTTAGTCACAGAAAACCTGATTGAACAGGAAGGGTTTGCATGCCCCTCGCTATTGTAGTTTCCAAGTATGCCAGCTTGACAGCGAAACAAAGCCAATTAAGTTAACCACAGCAGGAAAAGTGTTAATCTGGTGTCACAATTAAAATTTAAACTAGGTAATATCTATATTTTTCCACTATTATGGTAGGGAACCTTTTTATACAGGTTAATGTTGTTGTAATTATCTATGTTTTCTTATCTTACATTGTCTGTAAATATTTCAGATCTATTCAGATGCCGCAGATTTAACATGCCCATAATACCAGGCTGTCTTCTAGTCTGTGAAGTAACTTAAAAACTAGCAAAGAAACGTGAGATCATTCATTCAAAGAGCTCTATGTAAGTATAAATAGTATATAAAAATACAGTGTATCATAAATATACATACTATTATATATAATATATTATTATTCTCCTATGTAGACAGGCTGAGGGAGTTGGGGTTGTTCGGCCTGGAGAAGAGAAGGCTCCAGAGAGAACATATAGTCACCTTCCAGTGCCTAAAGGGGGCCTACAGGAAAACTGGAGATGGACCGTGTCAGGGAGTGTAGGGTTAGGACAAGGGCTAATAGCTTTAAACCAAAAGAGTGGATATTTAGAGTAGGTATTAGGAGGAATTCTTTACTGTGAGGTTGGTGAGGCACTGGAAGAGGTTGCCCAGAGAAGCTGTGGATGCCCCTTTCGTGGAAGTGTTCAAGGCCAGGCTGGATGGGGCTTTGAGCAACTTGGTTTAGTGGGAGGTGTCCCTGTCCATGGCAGGGGAGCTGGAACTAAATGATCTCTATGGTCCCTTCCAACCCAAACCATTCTATGATTCTGTGATATTATCATACGTATTGGAATAACTTTTGAAGAAGCATACTGTAAAACTAATGTTACTAAAACTGCTATGGAATCCACAAAGTATTACAGAGAGGAAAAAAAAAAAAAAAAGGAAAATCTGAAGCAAAGCTTTCTCTTATATGTAGACTTAATGTTACAATATATATTTTTAAATATATACAAAATCTGCTTTTAATAACGGAATAGTAACATTTACATATATTTCAAGAACTTGTTTACTGAAAGGGCTGTTAGGCGTTGGAATGGGCTGCCCAGGGAAGTGGTTGAGTCACCATCCCTGGAGGTCTTTCAAAGACGTTTAGTTGTAGAGCTTAGTGATATGGTTTAGCGGAGGACTTTTAGTGTTAGGTCAGAGGCTGGACTCAGTGATCTTGGAGGTCTCTTCCAACCTAGATGATTCTGTGATTTCTGCATATTTAACCTTTAACTTACATCTCTAAGCATATATCTAAATTTCTTCCAAGTGTGATTCTTGCTGAGTAAATATACATTGTTTAGACATACAGGATTAAAGCTGCAAGCAAGACGACTTCCTGGCCTCTGGATTTTATTCTACTGTTATCTATTAATACTACCAGGAAGTTTCTGCATTAATCATAATACTTCTTCCTCCTTAATGTAGATGCTACCCAATAGGATCTCCTGACAGCTTAATGAAGAATTTCTCTCTACATGTTTAGATGAAAAATCTGATGTCTTTTTTCTCAAATTGGCTCATTTTATGATGTCTTTTTAAAAGATGCAATGCCATAATTTTTACTTGTCTTCTGTAATCATCAGTCAAATCACTTGCCTTATCTGTGCTCTCTAACATAAGTCATAATTCATATGAGGGTTCCTGACATCAGAGGGACCACATTTTAGACTACTCCCACTGTCTATCTGGGAACAAGTTTGGTTTGCCTGGCCCTTAGGATAGAAAGGGTCTAATGGGACTGAACTGAATTGTAACTCTCAGACAATCTCCTCTAAGACAAAGAATTCAAGATGTCAGTGTAAGCATGTGAAAGTTATTCAGAAAGATTAATAATACCTTATTGTGTTTAATAATAGCTTTTTCATTGAGGTGACATCTTAATTCTAACAAATAACTTCTTTACTATGTTACTATGTACAGAACTCCCAAGATACCACAGCTATCTTTATACTACCACCAAAGAGGCTGGTAAAAGCTGGAGTTTTTAACTTTTTTATTTTTTATTTTTTTTTAATAGAACTAGTGTGTTCCCACTGAGTTATTTAGCTCAGTTCTTTTCCTTGCACTACTGGCATTGAAATATGATATGCCAAAACCATTGCTTCTGGTGCCCTAAAAATTTCAGTCCAAGTCTTTTATTCTTCTCTCTTTAAAATAAAGAAGAATATTTTGTGACGGGTACTGAGATTCCCCTCCCTCTTACCCCAACAAATTCCATGTTTCCCTGCTTTGTACCTTCTGTACAGCACTTTCTGCATTGCTTAAGTATATTATTTATTTATTTAATTATTTAAATTTCCGTGATGACAATGTAATATAATGGAAAAATCTGTAGCAGTTTTCTATTCATAGATTCACACAGACATGCTACAAAATTAATGTCATATTTTTCCTCTCATGAAATTCATGCCATAGCAGTGCTCCAACATCCGCACACCATTAGCTTATGGAGTTACGTACAATGCATTCAGGTGGAGCTGTAACTAGCATCTGATTTTCTAGGCCATTCTTTTCATGAGAATTGACATGGATATCATGCAACTAAAATCACGTCCCATGCACTTCATATTTTTCTTTAGACTTTCCCTTGCAAACATATATATTTCATTTTATTTTTTTTCACAGTGTTGTAGGAAAAGGAGACAACTGTTGTTTCTTGTAGAAAATGGATAAAATGACAATTTAGATCTAGACTTTATGCATACTGTTAGGTATTTGAGCCTCTATTATTACCTTAATCCATCATATTTTAAACGAAGCAGTTAAGCTTAACATAATCTACAGAGATATTGAGCAGGTGGTCTCCATAGCAACAGAAGTAAAGTTGAAGGGAAAAAAAGACTTCCTCTCCACCCTTGTTTTCTTCCATTGTTTCTGTTAGTCACCAAAACTATATGTTTTAAAGGTTTAACTAACTGTGATGGCATGTACATCATGTATATTAATTCAATTTATTTTAGCAATATGTGATGATTTACCATCAATTCCAATGAAATATAGTTCATAAATAGAAGATATCTGTTGAAAATATATGTTTTATGCCTCTCTTCCCTTTGGGGAAAAGTGGCAAATATATCACTGACAATTACACAGAACATAACTTACTGCATGACCCATACCAAACATTCATAAATAATGTTCTTTCAATAAAAGTAGGGAATCTAAACTAAAAGCATGTTATTGGTCTAAAATCTATTAGTTACTTGATGAAATGAAGAACTTTCAAGGTTAACCTATTAATCAATTTTATAGGATCAGATTCACCTAAATATTTAATATAGTTTTTTATTCTATTTTAAATATGGTAATTTATAATTTACTAGTTTAATGAAAAGACTAAATGTTTATACTGCTTCAGGAAAACTTTTCACAGTACATTAACTGTGTTTATATTGGAATCAACTGGAGCACTGCATCTAGCAGGCCAAGGGTACGTGCGAATTGATATATACGTAGTTTAGGATAAAACAAATTCATGACTTCTTCAGTCTGTGAGGCTCTGAAATCAAATTGAATTGAATGAATCTCAATTGCTCCTCTTTTCTTTTAGGAAATGGAAAAGGAATCCCATCTGATAGGTAATTTCTTTTCCAGAGTATTCTTCCTGTGATTTGTAGAGGAATTATCATGAGATTCCACACTTTGTGCATTATCAAACAAAAAGAACACTAAATTTGCTGAAGGATATTTTTTATTTGCTGACATGCCACTGTAGAAATCCTCCCCCAAATTATTTTCTTACAATACTTGGCTAACTAGCATAAAGAAAAACCTCTCTTTTGTATTTGTCTGTTACCATAAATCTGAAACTTGTAGCTGATGTTTCATCTAAGGGGAAATATTTTTTTAAAAGTGAAAGTAAAGCATGTTTTAAAAAAAGCAGTGTGCATTAGTGAATTATGCTAATGGTGGAAAATTTGCATTTTTGGAGAGTTGCTCATTCAACACAATGTTTCATCCTGGAATTTTATTTAACCTCAATTTGTATGAAAATTTAACTCAAATGTAATAAGCAATATTTTTAAATGGATTCACAAAGCAGTGGTAAAAGAAACAAACAAACATTTGTCTTTGGACAAAGAACTCCATTGTCTCATGAGTTTGCTCTACTCCAACATTGTAGGGTAGTTTTAAATTTATCTTTCTCATTTCTTCAGATAGAGGCTCTATAACTCAATAATACTTAAATTTCCTTTAGGTGGAGGACAGAAAGAGCAACGGTGACTGTGACCCTACTTTAGTGAATATTTTAGCATTATTTTGTTCAGGAGAGGTGCAAAATAGTGTCAATGAGAGAGATTGCTAAAAAAAAACCTGTTAACAACCTATGTCTTTGGTATTTTCTCAAAATTATGAAAGATTGATTCAAAGAGTTGTTCTAAATTAGGCAAAAGAGATTTTAAACTCAATGGAAAGCATAAGCCTCTTTCTATCCAAAATGTTCAGAAAATATCCTTGATAAGAACATATTTCTTATCCTCCCAACATAAATAGGGACTACAAAGTAGCAAATTAATACTTTTATTTTATTTTGTTTTATTTTATTTTGTTTTATTTTATTTTGTTTTATTTTGTTTTATTTTATTTTATTTTATTTTATTTTATTTTATTTTATTTTATTTTATTTTATTTAATGACTTAAAATGTGTATATATATATCATTTAGAAACAAAAGAGGAAGAAAACCATCCATGCAATTTAACTGACAACAGAGAGCCAATAATGTGAAATGATTCTGCAAATGCAAATGAATTCTCAGACCAATAAGGACAGCCATTTCCAATGGAAGGAAATAATCAATTTATGCAAAAGAATACCCAAATACCCTGTGAAAATCTCTGAATTACAAAAAGATTTCTAGAGTGATTAGAAATGGGAAACCTCTTTTTTAAGCCAAAAGGTGGTGTTAACCCAAGAACAAATTAGTTTAAATGGGTTGCTGGTCCAGAAATTAAAAGGAGCCTTATAAGGATAAGATGTAAGGTCCTATAACAGCTTCCCAAAACTATGAGGACAGGGGAAAGCAGCATCCAGAAGAGGACAGAAGTAAAACACAATTATTTTTAAAATATCCTATTACCCAATACATTTTGCTGGGTAATTCCACTTCAAGTTGTATTGCATGCTATTTAATTCAATGATCAATTTATGTTTATTTGGAGTTTGTCTTTTTAATATTCTTCTTTAATTTCAATTTTTATGTTATAGTTATGATTTAAATCTTTGAGGAGATAGTCACACACTTCACAGAGCACAGAAGGAGCATCAAATGGAAGGGTTTCAAAGATGGCAAAATGCTTATTGTTGACTTCACCAACGTGGAGACTTCCATCATTTAACTACTTATCACAGGATGCAGTAGCAAGTATTTTACGCATCTGTGTAAAGTGCCTCTAAGTTCCTCTGCTGATTTTTTAAGTTCCAAATTTTCATATCGATATTAAGTTAAGTGAGAAACGTGCCTTACATTGAAGTTGTGCAGTCTCTCACAGGACTGAAGTCACAATAGCTGAGATATGCTAGGTGGGGGAAGGAAAGGGGAGGGGAGGGGAGGGAAAGGGAAGGGAAGGGAAGGGAAGGGAAGGGAAAGGGAAGGGAAGGGAAGGGAAGGGAAGGGAAGGGAAGGGAAGGGAAGGGAAGGGAAGGGAAGGGAAGGGAAGGGAAGGGAAGGGAAGGGAAGGGAAGGGAAGGGAAGGGAAGGGAAGGGAAGGGAAGGGAAGGGAAGGGAAGGGAAGGGAAGGGAAGGGAAGGGAAGGGAAGGGAAGGGAAGGGAAGGGAAGGGAAGGGAAGGGAAGGGAAGGGAAGGGAAGGGAAGGGAAGGGAAGGGAAGGGAAGGGAAGGGAAGGGAAGGGAAGGGAAGGGAAGGGAAGGGAAGGGAATATATATGAAAATCTACCTGCTAAAAAAAAAAAAAATCAAAGAAATAGCTGTCTAAGTTACTTCATGTAGTTTAAAGCTCCAACTAAAATCAGATGGTGCAACAGATCTTAAACAATTCTAAGAGAATGTGTTACCAATAGACTGTGGGAAAGTCAGAGGTGAAATAACAAAGCAAATTAAGGTTTTTTGTACGAATGAAAGTGTTCACATGCTAGTAAGTGAGAATGTGCAACACTGGGGGGAATAAGAATGAATTATTCGTGCTGATTGTTAAAAGAGGAATGTGGTTAGAATAATAGAAAAAAACAGAACAGAAACAATGCAATCAGAATTTACAAAGCCAAAAAGAAATAGAATGTGTGATCTTTGGACAATGCAAATATGCTGTCACAAGAACCTTGAGGAATACTGTTGAAATAGCTTTCTTATATATTGGCAAACAAACAAACCGAAGAGAAACCAAATCAATAACATCCTTTTGATTCCACAATTCAAAGAGAGAACAAATTTGTGATGTTTAGGTGGATTGTTACCTATCCCACAGCAATTCTCTCTGATAGGGTGAGAAAAAAATTGACAGTCCTCAAGCCTGATATATGCACAAAATAAATAAATAAATAAATAAATCTGTCAGAATATATTGGAGTCAAAAAAATCTAGGAAGGTGAAGAAAACCAAAAAATAAAAACCGTCAATATCACAAAAATAGTTTGCACTGTCCTCTAAACACCTCTAAACAGAAATATATAAAACTAACATTTTGTTTCAAACTGCTCTTTCCTGGCCTCCTATACGATCTTAGTCCAACATCCTTTAGGAAAATCCGTAACTAAATTTTTGAGGGCATTGAGTTTACATGATGAAGAAAACAAACAAAAGTACTCTGTAGACTAAACAAGAAACAGAAGAGAGGGAAAAAAAAAGAATTAAATCAAATACAGAAATATAAAAATTATACGCCTGATTGATATTCACACTGAGATTTTTTCTTTAACTATACTACCATAATTATACTTATGTTAAAGCCTTTTCACACTTCCACAGAGGCTGTAATATAAGCTTCTTATGCATATGAAATCTGAAAGACCATGATCTGGGGTCACAAGGATGTAAACTAGAGAGGCACTTGTCAAAACAGCAAGATTTGGCTTTATGGAACAAGGAGTTCAGATCAACAACATTCCTAAAGCAATGAATTTATGTCCATGGACCTTGAAGCATTGTTGCATGCTGCCAACACAAATTTCCTTGTGAGACCAAACTTTTCAGGGACTTTCGTTATTTTCACATTATGTATATCAGGCAGCTATAACAGAAATTAAGCAAATCATGTTCACTTATAAAATCCTATACCTCAGTGTGGAACTGATTCCAACTTTTCACTCATAACTTCTGGATCTGAGATTAGCCTTTGTGTGGTTACAATATTGAGTGGTACATTTGGAAATGCTATTTCAAGACATTGGCAGAGATCTTAAAAAGCATGTGACAATATAAGGTAATGAGCTTAGAAATATGTTTTGTGGTACAGGGTATTGGATGGTGCCAACAAAGCAGATAACAATGCTCATTCAACCAGTTATTCTAGTTATTCTTAGGATAAAACACCGTTCAGATTTGTAATTGTGTTCCATGTCTCATGCATTGCAGACAATCTCAAATACATGTAAGTATGCCTGCAAAGCTATATACATATAGCTATACATATATGTATAGCCTTGTATGTATACATGCTCACACACACACACATACACACAGAGTTCTGAGTAACAAGGAAAAAGTATATATTTATATATGAATACTTGTATACACATATACGTATATGTACATATGCATGAGTAAATGTGGTTATTTGCTTATATACCATTAAAAAAGTGGATGTGTATTTACATAAGAAGTGCATAGAGTATATATTATCTTAATATTTGGTGACATACTGTTTGATAATGTTAGGTCTCAGACATTAAGGCTCAGCACCTCAAGGGTATACCTCCCATTGATGTTACTGGCTTCTAAGACTCTAGGTCCCTTCTGAAGATATAATTCCTAGTTTCTCACTACTACATGGTGAAACACACACAGACTATCATCATAAAGGTGGAATTCTTGAACAAAACCATTTCAAATTAATGTCAATTTCAAGAAAGTGAGACAACTGAATTAAGGAAAAAATCATGTAAACTGAAAATGATGTGAATTGAAATTCATAATTGCAGCAAACCTACATTATTCATACCCAGTGGTTGTTAAAAAAAAAAAAAAAAAAAAGTCTTGTTCAACCTTCAATTATCTCCACAATAAAATTAGATGTTCCAATTCTTTTATTTCATTATGCCATTTTAGAAGTTATTATTTAAATGCAGTGTATTATATATATATATGCAGTGTATTATCTGATTATAATTCTTAACCATATATGCCATCCTTTTCTCAATTTCAAGCTTGTCATACCCCTCCCTCCCAAAAAAAAAGAAAAAAGTTATAAAGATTAAAATAACTTACTACAAATAAATGTAGGTAAGGATTTTTTTCAAGTCCCATTTGATATAAACACATGCATGAAGTCCATTTTGGGCAGTCTAGTACAACCCTGAGATTGCAGAATTTGTCTGCTATCCCTGAACAGATGTTATGCATCTGAAACACCTAAATGACATGGAGCTCCTACAACAGACAGTAGGATTGGCCCCAGGGGTGTCTGCTTAATAAACACTGTCTAAAAAAGGCTAATATTTTACTTTTAAAATCCAAGTAATGTATTTCAGTAAGGGTGCCTGTTGCTTATATGATAATATATGTTGCTAAGAATGGTGATCATCAGTCTTTGAGCAGATACTTGGCATGGAGGTTGAAGTAGGCAATGAATCAACACACAAATATATTAATGAGGTTTAGAAATTACAGAATGAACCTGAAAGTTTCTCACAAACAATAGTTTTCCAAGGTGCCTTTGTTTCCTCTTCTGATATCAGAAGGTCAGAAAGTACCAGAGGTTGGATTTAATTCTATCATGGATTTAGAACTTGTTCCTTCCTCAGGTCAACCTGTAAAATTTTAGATTTCTCTGGAAATTGACACTGTTTTCATTTGTTTTTGCTTTGGAACCGTTAATTACAAAGGATATTTACATCATAATTATAAAACTGTTTATTCTCACAAATTAGGTGTTTTATTCTGTTAACTAAATGTGCCTGCCAGTTGTTGTGAAGAATTTAAAATATCAGTTTCCTACCCAGTCACTCCAGGAAAATATGCCAGTCCTTTCTTGCTAACCTCAGTAGAAAAAAATCCTCCCTGTCTCCAAATCTAATTATCAGTAACATCTTCAGTCTCCTAACAATAACACTTATAAGTAATTTCCTGATAGCTCTAACATGACATGCACAAGATGAAAGGCAGTGTTGTTAGGTAAAAACAGATGCTACAGAGATTAAGCAATGGCTTTAATTAGAAGATTTAGAGAAAGGGTTATTAGGTAGCTATCTTTTGTCTTTTTAATTACAGGATTTCACCCTAAGTCTAGCTTTAGAGGTTTTTGTATGGTTGGTTGGTTGGTTGTTGTTGTTTTTTTTTTTTTCCCCCTATACAGTGGAATGGGGAATACCTTGATAACACATTTCGTTATGGGTGTCCTACCGCATTCTGTCAGCAGCAGGAAACAGAAGAAACTACAAACTTGTTGCTGTGGCCCAGTCCTTCAAACCTGAGGTCAGCAAAAAAACCCACTAAATGTATTGTGCTTTGTCTGGTGTAATTCCACTGAGACACTGGAGGGAAAAAGTGGTCAGAGCAAGTCTACCCCTAAAATGAGGGGAATTAGAGAAGGCAAATAACAGGAGTCTGCTTTGCTCTCATCATTCCATCAGTCTGCAAAAATCAGAAATGATTCTACAGGAACTCATTTTTATGGCAAACACTTTAAAGAAAATGGTAAACTCCATGCTGATAACTCATGAACAAATTAGAAACTCAGTTTTCTATGTACATTATCATGATAAGATCTTTGCTTAGATCAATTTTTTCATTGTGTTCACTAGCTCATGAACAGTGTCTTCATTTTTCCTATCATCAGGAAAATGTTTTAGCAAATAAACACTTAAAAACAGGTAATATTTACACTGGTAACATTAACATCTTACATCCAGTGTTTGGTCATTGCACGTAGTTCATTCTTTGTTCTTCTAGGGCTACTCTGAAGCTGATCCTGTGCAGCTAATGGAGTGCCCAAGGGATTTTTTTTCGTTACAGTTCATGCATATGGATGAAACATGCAGTGAATGCAATGTTGTAAATTAGTACCCATGCAAATGGGAAGCTCATGAAATGAAGTGAGTATGAGTTCTGTAACCATAATTTCACTTACAGCTAGCAGGGATCACATGATAAATCCTGGAAAATTATCCAGGCCACCATATTATGCAGAGGAACAGAAAAACTTGAGCTAACTCCTCTGCATCTTCATGATCAATTCTTGCTGCACCCACTGGACTACTTTTGTAACACAGCTCTTTGAATCTCTCGTTATTCCCTGACCACCACATACCAGTTTTTGAAAAGTCCATAGCTATTTTTGTGTCAGTCTACATAATTAACATATATATATATATATTTGTTACCCTCAAACTGTAGGGTAAGAAGTTTAATTCTAGAACTTGAATATTTCTTCATAAATCTGCTCTAAAATGGATGACTTCACATCTTTGATTGCTGGTTGCAATGCAGCTTATGAAGCATAATATCATTTGGAGTTTCACCATCCTGACACAATGTATACATAATGTACTATAAATCACCTGTGTAAAGCCCTTGAGATTGAAAAATTGCAAGCAGGCATGGGGAGGAGTATGTTTTTCTAACTCCCTTGTCCCTCCAGAGGGATATTTCATTATGTCAGTTCAAGCAATGGAAAGCCTAAGAGCTGAACCATGCAGTTGCTACCTTCAATTATTCACCAATCCACCATAGAACACACAGAGATGGCTGGCAGTCTTGTGAGGACACCACCGAGGCAGTTCTGTTCTCTGAACTCAAATTATCTTATCTAGTGAAGCCATCCAGGTTCCTTAAAACAGATAAATTTTTTAACGTTCTGTTTCTATGTCCCTTGCTTGCCACGGCTGTGCTACCACCTACAACTTTCTTTGAGAAGGTTAACTTTATCCCCTGAAGTTTTGCTAACTTTTCCACATTGCCTAATACCAAAGTAGCCAGGAATAAACATAGTCACATGGTTTAGAGCATTGGCTCAGTAATGTTTTAGAATCTAGATAATTTTGCCAAAAAATAGGAATTGTCACGGTGTTATTAACAGTAAAACTACACAAATTCAGAAAACTTACACCTTGTTTGATGCTGTTTTTACCCCTGTAAAGTGTGGCAGTTTGAGAGATGCAATGGCTCTGAGCAGAGATCATTGTTAGCTTCTGTAATGATGCATGTAGTCTCTAACTAGAAAAATATCCTAATTCATCTGCCATGAGAAGTACCATTTAAATACTGCATTAAAAATTTGATTATTATTATTTATTATGACAAGAAAAAGAGAAATAAAAATAACATAATTCAGCCAAGTATTTATGGTGGACATCCCTAGTTGAAATTCTTCATTAAATTTAGAAGTTTTATTTTTTCTTACAATTTACTAATCTTCTTACTATTTAATAGAACTTTTTTTTTTCCTCATTTTTTTTTTTGGATAAATGAAAATCTTGCAGGTGATTCTATATTAAAATCTAGGTGCTTCTGGAACGAAGTCTTCTTACTCATTTCTTCTGATTTGTCTGCTTAGTAGAGGCGTTTGCCCATGACATGGTTATGACAGTTATGGGAGTCGTGGTGACTAAATCCTGAGCTTCTTCAGCATTGGTGTAGCTAGGCAGGTGAACTTCATACGCATTGGAAAGTCCACAGATCTTTTCTTTTAGAAAAAAATCCAGATCTTTATTTTAGAAAAACAACAGCAACAACGAGCAAAAACTGTCCATACCTCAAGGTCTTTTGCATGATACTTCTTATCCTTACCATCTCCTTTCCCACCGAACAAAGTGCTGCAGATTACTTATTTATTTATTTATTTATTTTAAATCTGTAATGTATTACATTGTATGGCATTGTCTTCACATTTAGTAATCTTTTTGGTGTTCTTACAGTATGTCTTTTGCCTATTCTGTTGCATTAGTTGACACACCATTGCTGGCCTTTCTGGCAATTCTTATTTTATAATCTTTTCCAATTTTGTTTAAAGCTATTTGTTTTCTTTTTCAGATAAGAAAGGATGCTTATCGTCCTTATACATCATATAATAGCATCCCAAGAGAAAGGTGCATCTCCAATACATTTCATTTAATATTTTAACTTTATCATTATGTATGTTTTATTTAATATGCAGTTTGTATTCATGATCAAATAATTAATTTTACACTGAAGTTTTCTTATTATTCATGATCCTTCATGATCTGGTATTACTACAGTTATGTATTTGCCTTTCCTTATTTTTTGATTGTATATTTTCTGAAATGTAAAGAATCTATAAACACATTTACAGGCTGATTTTTCCCCTGTCTGAACAACACACCCTTATTCCCGACAGTAAGTGTCAGAACATATGGAAAATTCCAGGGCAAGTGACATCTCAAAACAGTGGAAGAATATTTGTGCCAGGTAGTTTAGAATGTCAGATCGAAAGTGCCATATCTGTAGGGGAGGGCCCTCATGGGTTAGAGACAGATAAATGGCACAGACATATAGTGAAGACAGCTTATAAGATCATGCTTTCTATTCATCTTTTATTCTGCAAATCACTGCATTATGAGGATATTGCAGGGGTGTAGAGTGTGAGATATATGTACTGTATAGACATCTGCATATAAGTCAGTATTTGGGGTGGTGTGCTAAAAGTTTAATTTCAACTGACTTACAGTTTTATTTAGCAGGTTTTATTAGTGAAAAAAAATATAGAAAAAGAAATACTTAAACTGATTTGGGGTTGTATTTCTCCCTGAGATATGCTTTTCTTCCTCTCCCCCCCCCCATATTAAAGGGCTGCCTTTTAAAAGGATATAAAAATCTTATGTTGTATTAATAGAAAATAAGCTAAGTGACTGCAAGTATCGCCAAGTCTTTGCAGGTGCTATTCTTTAATTCAGGATAGAAATATAAAGCTTGTTATTGTATGTTCAAAAAACACCTCTGAAAAAAAAATCTGGAATATACTCCTCCTTCTCCCTCTGTCTTTTGGTCCTCTCACATCACTTTTCCCTGTAACTCCATCTTCTGACATTTGTTTTCATCATTTTTCCCTTTCATCACATTTCTCTGTTGTTCCTGTAATTCCATTTAGACACCTAAGCAAATAATGGCCCCTCTCTTTCACCTGTATTCTTGCAAATGCTTTTTTCAGTATATAGAATTACTATATAGAATTACTATCCCTGACCAATAAAAATGTTGCCTCTCAGACATAAGATTTATAAAAGCTTTTTGAGAGACAGGACCATCTGCTGGGGCAGTTACAGCAGTTTATTTCTATTTAAGCTGACTGATTTTATGCACTGGGGTGTGGGGGGGAGAGCTGTTAGGGTCCTGAGGATGCTAAACTACATTCTCAGCAGGGGTTAACTAGCCTATTTCATTTAACTCAGGGAATTTTGTTGATTTATGTGGGATCTGGTCTAATCTCTGTCTTTAAGTTTCTGGCTCTAGCAACCTGTGTTTTTCTCTACCTGTTTTTATTTATTTATTTATTTATTTTATATATATATTTTTATAGATGTCTAAAATTAGCTTGAAGACTGCTTATGACCAATGCCTTACTCTGAGTGATTGTGGTATACACTATAATTTATCAAGGGTCTGCTACAGTTAGTGTATAAAACAGGAAAATATTTGGAAGCCAGTGCAATGGCTACCGGAGCTATAAAAATAATATTAATTTTTGGTGTAGAGTGGTGGAATAAATGAGAGACAATTAAAGATTAAATGAGAATAAACAGTAACATTAATTACTGAAATGTATACCTTCTTTGGATCAATATACTTTAAGTATATACTCAGCATTTGACAGCTGAACTGACTAAAAATTCATGTATTTGCTGTAACGACTTTTCTTCAACGCTGTCTAATTCTGAGAGGGGGTGGGGGAATTGGTAAATCAAAGTCTTTCATTTTTCTGAATTGCTTTTACCTTGCCATCAATTTGGGAATCAAAAGAAAGAGTTCTTCAAAGAGATCTACAAGGAATTTCAATTTCAGTCTGAAAGCTACAGTATCTGTTCCTAAATACTGCCTTATTCTGGGATGCAATCAACAAGAAAGAGCATGAAAGAATAGACAAGGTGAAGAACCACATTTGTAGGAAAGTGCTTGTGAGCTTGCATGATAACCAGATGCAATGTAACCAGATGCATATCGGTTTGTCTGAAGGAAGGTTTTCTGAATAACATTTTATTAAAAGCTGTCTATGGCACTTTGTTGTGTAGCTACAGAAGGACATTTGTTTCTATTTTGTTAATTAAATAAATTCCTATTCTCACAAGTCAAAGGATATATTTATTACCTCTTTAAATTTATACCAGAAATTATGGAAGGCAGAAGAACTGAAGTTTCCAGGCACGGGCCCCACAATAAAGTAAGAAACAAGAAATCAAACTTGAAAGATGTTACATCTTTCTTTAATTCAATAAGTGTCTTCATTCTAGGTTAATATGTAATTGCTTTTACTTGGTAGCTTTACCAGTAGAACACAACATCTGTAGAAGGCACTAAAATATTGGTCTTTTTTGCTTTATGGATCCTTCTCAGATATACACCATGCACAGTGAGAGGAAAGCTGTTTTAGATAGGTAATTTTTCCTACCAATCTACTCTTAGACCATTAGATAGTTCTACTATGTCTGGAAACCATGCTCTTTAAACTGGAGGTTGTTGCATTGCATTTTAGAAAAACAACATTTTTTGCATTATTTCATAGAAAGGAAGCCTCTGAAACAGCTCTCTTGTTGACAGTATTGTGTTGGCATCAGCACCGAACCGTATTGTAAAATATATCACATTAGAGGCATCTTAATTTCCTGTTACCAGCAAGAAGACATCTGGTATGTAACTTTTGGCATAGCATGTCTCTTGATGTAGCATCGATATACTAAATCAAACAGCACACAATCTCATACTTGGAGGTCAAAAGTCCATTTGCAGTATGGTTAATTTCTAATTGTGTATTAAAAGCCAAATGAAATGTATTTACAAGAGGATATGTATATTCAAATCAAGATCCATCTAAAAAGAAATGTCAAATTTGTAACAATTAAAATATCCACAGGACTGTTCCTATCTCAGTCAATAAGGTAATGTCTAGCATAACCTAGATACTAAGAAACCAGACACAACATCAGCAGTTTATACCATATGAAATGAAGATTAAAGAAATGCATTGTTCTCCATTACAGCGTTTGATATGGTTTCCTGTGCAATGGGCCTGAGAAGGCTCAGCATGCATTTATGGTCTAAACAATCTATTCCCTACAGCCTAATATTGTCCCTATGAAAATATTCTTGAAATAAAAAGTCTGAAGTAAAGAAAGTGACTAAAAATATGAAAGATTTCCAATGTATTATCCAGCGGGTTTAATTTTAATTTCCTAAATAGGTATCTCTCATATGGAGATGTAAAGCGATGTAAAGCTACAGTGAGCTGCTGTTGTATTTAACTGTTTTTTCTTTTTCTGTTTTTTTTTTTTCTGTTTTTTTTTTTTTTTTTTTTTTCCTAGTGCTCACCCCTTCAAGGAACCACACTGTTTAAATTACCAGCTGAGATATGAGGAAAGGAGAAGAAAATGGCACATCTGGGTCTTTCTGTGTGAGGTACCATGTATATGCACAACCTTGCAGGTAACCATTTTCCACTGTTGACAAAGATGTACTGACATCCTGTATAAGGAAAACTCCCTATGAATCTCAACATGATATACCTCATAAGCATAAAAGACAGAGTCTATCAAGTTAACTGTTCACTATAAATTATTGATGCAGCTGTATTTATTGCATACAATTAAACAGATCCTACTTTATCCTATAAAGTGGTGTTACAAGTTTGTCATGATGGGTAGTTAATTTACAGCCCACATTGCAGTTTTATGTTGTGCTTAAAAGGAATGCTCACCTAACCAAACAGTGCACAGAACAAACGAGTTTCAGAAGTAGACCCTAAGAAAACACACATGTCTGTTTTCCATTGCTTCTGGGTTAATTGTTTTTTTCCAGGCATAAAAGCTTTTTGAAGGTGGTAACTATCATTTTGGTCACAGACAAGGTACAAAAAGGGGAAGAAGAAGAGAAAGGGAAAGAGAAAGAGGAAAGGGAAGGAGAAGGAGAAGGGAAAGGGGAAGGAGAATGGGAAGGGGAAGGAGAAGGTGAAGGTGAAGGGGAGGGGTAAGGGGAAGGTTAGGGGAAGGGGAAGGATAAGGGGAAGGGGAAGGATAAGGGGAAGGGGAAGGGGAAGGGGAAGGGGAAGGGGAAGGGGAAGGGGAAGGGGAAGGGGAAGGGGAAGGGGAAGGGGAAGGGGAAGGGGAAGAATAGTGTGATTACCTTCATCAACTCTGTCACTTCAAAATCCAGAAAATATGAAATGTTTTGAGATTTTATAAAGAACTAAAATATTTTTCCTCTGCTTTCACCTTGCAAATAGGCCAGGCACAATGTGTCCTGTTGAATTCTGTCAAGTTAATTAATTCTTTTAGGGTACATTCAGAGTTTACCAGGGATGAGAAAGTAGCCATTTAAAAAAATTATAGTTCTGTGTCATTGCCTTAGTGCTTTCACTCAGTAGACAAAGTAAATTGAACTCTCATTCAGCACTCCTACCAGCAAAATGACTCCTCATATTTTATAATAGTAACCGGTGGAAGTATTGGCTAACCTATTCTTTATTAAAATGTTCATTTTCCTTGTACTGCAATGCCCCTGGCCTTGGCATATTTCTTGTGAGATGTTACTGGAAAATTCTCTGTGGTTGGCAGAAGTTGAGAATTTATTATGTGCCTCTGAGCAGCACTGAGGCAAACAGCAAAAGCTGTTATCCTTACTGCACTTTTGCAAGGCTATCTGTTAAAATGTGCATCTGATCTGAAATTCGTGTTTGTGTTTCAATATTATTTTGATGATGCTTTGCCAGGGAAAAAAAAAAAAGAAAAAAGGAAGAAAGAAAAAAAGCAGCAGCAACAACAATCCTCTGCCCAGCACAATATTCAGGAGCTGAATAATCCCATAATGCACAGACCAAATGTTCCTTATCTGCAAGGAATTTTAAAGTAAGTAGAAAAACAAGGATGAATTACCCTTTGCCTTGTTAAATCAGGCTGTGATGTGCATCACAAACCTGGACTTCCATTTTGTGCTGACTTTAGATAGGACAGGGACCCGTGTCTCAGAAGTGATGACAGTGCTGGTTTTGGAAAGATGTTTACAACTAAAGTCACTCTCTCAGGCTTCCAGTGAGGGCAAACTCCCGTGGGATGTCTGCTAAATAATTCTGGAGGTGGGTCCATAAAAGTGACTTCTTAGGGAACAGCATTTTGTAAATACATTTTCAATGACAGTAAGTTTGGATCTTGGAAATAATTCAATATTTCTTATATATTCACTTTATCATGCTGATTATTTATGGGAAGCAAGGTAGTGTTGAGAAAGGTTAAGTTTCCTGTAACTTTATCAAAATGAAATGGTCTCTGTCACACAGTGGAGGACCCACCTCCATAACTTTTATTTCAGCTAAATAAGTTTTACTTTTTCTGTCCAGTCAATATCAACATTAAATAAGAAAATGTAGTGCAAAAGCTAGTGAAGCCTCATTACTTCACTGGGGCATGAGGATGGATTTTCTTAAACGCAGACGTCTATGGAAAAACTCTACTGGGGATAGAAATCTCTGTACTCTCAACATCGATTTATTCAATACAGTCCATGGAAATTGCTCCTCTAAACTCAGGATTGACACCTAGTACCAGGCTGATGAGTACCACTTGATAGACATCTGTTTTATTCATTGTTTATAAAAGGAATTAATGTAGAAAGAGTGGTCATCTCCACATGTGAACCTCATAGTACCTGAACGTATGATCTCCTCTCTTTTTCAAATGAGGCAAATATGGGCCTCACTCCAGTAATATTTACACAGGTTTACTTCTTCTCAAGCACATTACTATACTTTGCCCTACCTGAATTTAATTCTTCACTGTATTAGCATGTATCTAAAAATGTCAATCAAAATTCCTTGTTTACTGTACTGAAAGTTTCAGATAGGGTTTGTGTCAAGACCGTAAAAGTGAGCTGTAATAAGGGCACCATGGCCATTTATGACACTTCTGATATTAATTCTTTTAGTCCAAATTAGATTGCGACCAGTAGAGATCATAATTGTTTGTATTACATTTTTGCTTCCTTTTACTTCTTAAAATCTGTGTGGATATTTAAATTATATCACAGGAAATACAGTTTTCACACCTCATAGAAAACTAGTAGCATCTGGACTACCTGAGTTAGACTGACATTTCTCAAGCTCACTAGAAATTATAAGTACAAATATCTGAAAATATCTTTTTGAAAAATTAGGTGTGGTACTGTGGAGAAACTTGCAGGGAAATTGTAGACACAATGTGTTAAAGTGCCCAAGTGAGGAAAAAATACAGACTGGGGATAATTCCCCATGTTGATGTCTGAAATATATTTCTCTCAAAAAGTTTTCAGGTGTTATCAAACTACAGTGGTTTTAACAAATTACAGCAAGCTAGATGAAACATAGCTACTGTTTCTATGCTTGGTCATTCTGGCAGATGGCTGTAAATGAAGTTTAATCTGCAGGTAGTCACTAGTCCCACATGACAAGGTCAACTGTGAGCATATTTTTAAGGCTGTCAGTGCTTACCTGGTTAATGTGGAAAGTTTTTTGTTAAGACAGATGTTTCCAATTCTTTTTTTTGGGGGGGGTGAGGGAGGTGGGGGGGGGAGGGGAAGGAGGGGGAGAAGAGAGATATCAGCAAAGAACATTATTTAAATTCTGGAACCAACTGAGCTCACTGACATGAGTTTAAATCCTCCCAATTAATTCAGCAAGGTTTGGCTCAGACTATAAAATCTGTTTTTATTTATTTATTTATTATTATTATTATTTAGTGAAAATCAAATCCATTTTTTCTTAATGGAGGCTTGAAATGCTAAATGATTTGTTCCAGCACTTAATGCAGTTCACTGACTGTCTAAATTACTTTCTAATGCTTCAGTATATCTCTGAGAATAAGGTGACTGATATATCAGTAAATGCACCTTTGTTGACAGCTGCTGTCCAGTCCTTTACGCACTACTATTTTTTATAATGGTTTTCCTCCTTCTAGATGATTATATGTCTCAGTACCCTAGCTTTTGATAGTGTACATCCTGATATAGAGTAGGCTATGTTTTTGGCAAAATATCTAATTTTCCAGTGACTAATCCGGACCTGCAAAACTAGGCTCAGTGACCATGCGTGTCTTGGTGACCAGGCTGCAAAAATAAACTCAGTAAATATGGGCAGTTGTTTTTTTTTTTTTTTTTTTTTCCAAATAGATGGAAACTTAAAGGGACAGTGAAAAGTTTGTAGAAGTACACGGTAAGCAAAACACATTAGAGGGATTTGTTGCAAGAACAGCATGTTGAATTGTGAATCACCTGTGTTCACCTGTTTTTGAAAAATCCCTTTATGGCTTGTTTTATAATACTCCCCCTTTTTTCTTCTTCTATACCACTTTTGAAATCTTTCTGTTAGAGAATAGTTTGATTTCTAATTACATCGTTTGCCATGATTTATATCTTTTTTTTTTTTCCCTAAGTCAGAACCTCTCACATTGGCTTCTGTTGAGTATTACTAGATTTCTCAAATAGCCGAATAAATTTAGTTGAACTACTGAAGGAGTACATTTTCTTCTCAAAGTAAAAGTGAAGACTATCTGGACCTATTCCTATGATAATTTCCATACTTCTGTGATACATTCCAAAAATTGCAAAGATGCAAGAAAATGGAAAACAGAATTCCATTTAGGCAATTTTGTTAGAATTCCTTTACAATCGTGTAATTTTCCATCTTTTCCAAGCATTAAATAGTGTGAGCAGGAGCTCACATTAAAAGATTGGCCCACAGCTTTTTCCTGTCTATAGTGCAGCTTAGGTTTTGTTGTTTGCTCTCTATCAGTCCAGCCATCACTGCCTTGTACATTTTTCTCTCCTCCTCTGCTTCACAGCAGTATCCTGGATGTTAGAATTTCTTTTGTAGCTGTGCTTAACTGTAGTCACTGAAGAGACAATATCATGCTTATCTGTGCTTTAACTGGAACAGACATTAAGATGGATCTGTTTATTTTGTTTTGCTGCTTTGCTTTTCTTTCAACCATTGCCATCTAATGTTAGCATAATATACAAAAAGGACTTGCTTTTGTTTACTCTCTCTGATAAACAGTTGAATTTAAAATACCGTAAAACTGATATAGGAGAAGGAATAAAAAATAGATGAGTGGGAAGAGGGTCATTTTATATTTGTATTTCAAGTTACTGTGAAAAGAAATTTTCAGTATTTCTTAAAAAGTGCCCCTTTGTGCTAGTCTACCATAAGAACTGTCAGAATCTAAGTGGCTAAGATTTTGAGAGTATTTTTGCAAATAAAATGCATTCTTTAATGCTTTCAGTTCAGAACTGAAAGCAAAACCCAATATATTGATCCAAAAGGCTCCTTTAAGGGAAATAAATGGTGAGCAAACTTATCATGCATATCTTCTGCCAACAGCTTTAAACAAATAATAGATAACGTGAGCTGTTGCCAACTGCAGAAAAGAAAAAGAAAAAAAGAAGTAGTTTTCAAAAGCAGCTCAGAGGGATTTAAAAGAATAAATCTCACTGATGTTTTGGACTTTTGAATCCTAAATCCCATGGAGGTTCTCTGTCCATTGCAATGACTTCTCTTTCAGGCACTGCAGACCATATGAACAGTTTTGTTATGGCAGTTCAAAGACCAGTCTACTGAAGCATCATTTTTTTGTGTTCTCTCATGGTCGGTGTTGGATATTTAGAGAAAAATAAATAGTTTTCCAGTATATATAAAAAAATTGCAAATATAGGCTTTGTTACTTGCAACATTTAGCCACCTGCAGCATCTGCAGAGATCTTTTCAGAGTTGCATTACTAATTAGATCACAAAAGATTGTCAGCGGTTGTCATATCTTTCTTAAATTAGTTCAGTAAGTTGATTACTGCTGTCTGAACCAGGGGTGGAACAGGGAAGGTTAGGTCTGCACTACAGAAAAAAAATGCTATGGGAGACTGGATACGCAGATGGGACCTACTGCACTGTGTGCCAAGGGTGAATGTCTGCCCCTTCCCTGCACCCAAGGTAGAGGGGCATGGTTTTGTCCCCCCCCCCCTTACAGCTCACCCTTTGGGTTTATTTACAAATCAGTCATAGAATCATAGGAATTGTATAATATCCTGGGTAGGAAGGGACCCACAGTGACTTCCCAGCCCTCTAATTTGTCAAGATCTCTCTTGAGGGAGTCAATAGATCCTCTTAATTTAGTATCATCTGCAAACTTACTTAGTATGCATTTGAATCCTGTGTCCAGATGATTTATAAAAACACTGAAGACAACTGGCCCTAAAACAGAGCCCTGGGGAACCCTACTGGTGACCGGCCACCAGCCTGTTGCAGTCCCATTCATGATAACTTTTGTGACCTGACCTGTCAGCCACTTGTTCACCCATCATATTGTGCTATGATCTAGCTGTGTGCTGGCCAATTTGTCCAGAAGGATATTGTGAGAAACAGCACCAAAGCTTTCCTGGAATCCAAAATATCACATCTACTGGCTTCCTTTGTTCAACTAGATGAGTAACCATGTCATAAAACGAGAATAAGTTTGTTAAAAAGGACTTCCCCCTCTTGATCCCATGCTGGCTGTGACCAATGACTGCATAGTATTTCAGGTGTTTTAAGGAACTCCCAGAATAATTTTCTCCATATTTTTACCTGGTTCTGAGTGAGACTGACAGGCCTGTAACTGTCAAGGTATTCTTTCTTGACCCTTCTTGAAAATTGGGATAATGTTCAACAGCTTCCAGATGACTGGGACCTCTCCAAATTCCCAGGACTATTGAAAAATAATTGAGAGAGGTCTCATGAGGTGTCATCAGCCAGCTCTCTAACTACCCTGCGATGAATTCCATCAGGCCCAATAGACCTGTATGCTTCCAGCTGGAGCAGCAAGTCCAGCACAGTTTCAGAGATGGCTGGGAGTTTATCGTTCCCACAGTCATGGTCCTCGAACTCAGGTCTCTGCGGGTCCTAGGGCCCATCATCCATGTTGATGACAGAGGTGAAGTAGGCATTAAATGTCTTTGCTTTGTCTACATCCCTATTTGTGAGGTTACAAACTTCACCAAGACCAGTATTTCCTCTGGTCCTCCTTTTGCTGTTAACATACTTTAAAAAGCAGCGCCCCCCCCCCCCCTCCCCCCCCGCTTTTTTTTTTTGTCCCTCACAATACTGGCCATCTTCAACTCTAATTGAGATTTGGCTGTAATCCTTTTCTCCCTACAAAGGCAAACAGTATCTCTGTGGGCTTCCTATCTTGCCTGACCTCCCTTCCAGTGTCCATACACTTTCCTTTTCCACCTAAACTCTAGAAGAAGATCCCAGCTCAGCTAAGTCAGCCTTCTGCCTCACTTGCTTGACTTCCAGCTCTTTGGAATTACCTGTTGACGCCAACAAAATGTTTCATGCTTGCCATGGCATTCTCGCCAACCTCAGATTAATTTTGTTGACTTGTTTGCTTGTTTGTTTAAGAAGACAGACACATCAGCAAGCTTAGCTCACTGTGCTTCTTTCTGCTGGCATTACTTATCAACTCAACAACAATGCAGAATAGGGAAGTTGAATATTATTTGACTTATATCCAGTTTAAATACACTAAAATTGATTATCGGAAATGTTATTTTCATATGTAATGGTGTAGGACGTAGAGTTTCAATCTTTTAGTTTTTCCTATTTTACAGTTTTATAAAGTAAAATGGTTGGGGGTTGAGGACTCACCTTGAAGACTACTTTTCTTCCAATTTAATGGTTGTTTGAAAAATATATAATCTGGAAATCTGGGAAAAATTAAAAATATTTTACAATACTTTCAGAAATATTTAGGACTTGTTTTGTGATCAGCCCTTTTATTTATTACTCTTTCATTAATTTCAGTTAAACTTTCTTTAGATGAGAAGCTCTCTAAGATTCAAGGAGAAAAATGGAATTGAAAGCAAGGTATTAGTTTCACATTCATTTTATAAGGATGCATTGACTTATACTGGAGAGGTAATACTATGTATAAATACACATTTAAAAGATGGAGAAGCTGGTGATTACATTTGAACATATAAACGGTATCCTCAAATTGTAGCATTAACTATCTGTTATGTGAAAAGGGAGATGCTTATAAGATTCATCACCGTGAGCTGAAACTAATTTACAAAATCAGCTTTTCATGTTTCTGGCTTTGGAAGTAAACCATTCTTTTAAATTTGAGCAGTAGTGTAACATTTTATATCATTTTGATCTTAATTAAATTTTACCATATATTGCTTTACCTTCTTGCAGTCTCGTTTCCCACCCTCTCCTCATCCCTCCCCCCTCACCCCCCTGGCTGATCCAAGGCTGTTCTAGATTTTTATTTTTTATTTAACAGTGTGATTTAGTTATTAAATATTAAACACTGGACAAGAAAAGTTTGCAAATAAAATACTGACTCCTGGTAATGGCTTCCTCTAACGAATATTGGACAATCAAATACTGAAACAGACACTCACTTTTATAGTCAGTCTCATTTGTGTTTTTGGGACAAAAAGAACCTGTCATAGTATGATCTTTGGTTGTCTAAACATATTATATATACATTTTTGTGATGTTCCTCTAGAGGAAAAAACCCACACTGCAGCAGGGAGAAAAAGCTTAATTGCATGTACAATAAAATGAATCTGTGTGTTTAATCCAGATAACTTTGAATGTATGCAAGTTAAATATTGAATATTTAACACAGAAATACTCTAGTGGAAGGCCGAAGCTACCACTTACCTCTATGTAAAGACAACTATATGTATATATATATGTATATGTATACATAAAACATATAGCACAATTCTTTCTCCAAGAACAATTATGCAAATATATTTCTTTAAGTACACAGCCTGCTGGGTAACACAATGTTTTTAGAATCAATGCAGATTCCAGTTTGCAAAACAATTTGGGGTAGCACCAGCTGTTTTAATGGTCAGATGATTTTA
Organism: Anser brachyrhynchus; assembly: GCF_964034855.1. NCBI lineage: Eukaryota > Metazoa > Chordata > Aves > Anseriformes > Anatidae > Anser > Anser brachyrhynchus. Next base: position 74,198,165 of record NC_137697.1, on the reverse strand, counting down.
ACTCCTCAAATATAATGTAGCAATATGTCTTCTTTACCAAATCAATAGCTTCTCCAATTACAACTAACATGGTTCTCAAGACAGGCTACAAATGTCATGCAATTACACTCCAAGGCACTATTTCTTTCTCTTGTGCCAGCTGTTCTTGAGGCTGAATAGCTGGAAGGAACAGCTAAATTCACACTTTCTCAATAAATATTTGTTCTTTCTAGTATACCAATTATTACTAATAAAATGACAGTTTTTTCTTAGAAGTTTCTCTTTAATATATTGCTAGGGAAGGAACAGAAGCTTATCCTTTTCGACATATGTTCTAGGGGAAACAAGTGTTCCCTTGAAAGAATAAACAAAAGGTTAAATTTTAGTTCCGTAGCCATTCTCGGTAGACATGGATGTGACAATCCCTCATTGACAAGTCCCATAGACTGTCTGTCAACTGCACTTTTGTACCATCTATAATGATCTAACATAAAACTCCCTTCCTGGTTCCTACTCATTTTACAAGGCAGTTCCTCGAGGACTTCATTCTTCAGACTGGCAGAAAGATTTCAGTCTTGCATTACTGAGCTTTGGGCCACTGAGTATTTGACACAGAAAGAGTTGATCAGTATGTGATGATCAGGGAGAGAAAAAAGTTTCTTTGCAGCAGGCATGCATCATTTACTCTTGCCCATATCTCTTCCAACACAGACAGAAAGTCCATCTCATCCATACTCTCTAAGGGTCACCAAGTATGAGAGATGCAGTGATGTCTCCCTGTAGTCTTTCTTCTAATTTAATATCTGAGAAAGATTTTAGCTTGAAAGACCCCCTGCTTTACAGTAGTACAGGACAAAAAGAAATTTCCAACATGACAATTTGAAATTCAAGAGAAGTGCATTGAGAAATGGCTAGCTTCTGAAAACCGTATATACACCTTTTTTTTTGCAGGAACTTACTGGCAAAGCCAATGTAAAGAAGAACTCTTATCAAAAATTGATCTCTGAATAAGAATGATATACATGATGTCATTTCTGGCACCCATTAGTTGGCCAGAGATTGATTTTTCTCCCCCTCTGTGGAAGAAAATTTTCATAATTTTAAAGAATTTAACTGACTGGCCGAGCTCAGAGGGTGGTGATCGGTGGCGCAGAGTCTGGCTGGAGACCTGTGACTAGCGGTGTTCCCCAGGGGTCGGTGCTGGGTCCGGTCTTGTTCAACATTTTCATTGACGACCTTGACGAGGGAATAGTGTCCACACTCAGCAAGTAGACCGATGACAAAGCTGGGAGGAGTGGCTGACACACCAGAAGGCTGGACAGGCTGGAGAGATAGGCAGGAAGAAACCAAATGAGGTTTAATAAGAGCAAGTGTAGAGTCCTGCACCTGGGAAGGAACAACCGGACATATCAGTACAGGCTGGGGGAGGACCTGCAGGAGAGGAGCTCTGAGGAGAAGGACCTGGGGGTCCTGGTGGACGACGGGTTGACCATGAGCCAGTAGTGTGTCCTCGTGGCCAAGAGGGCCAATGGGATCCTGGTGTGCATTAAAAGGAGCGTGGCCAGCAGGTCAAGGGAGGTGATCCTTCCCCTCTGCTCTGCCCTGGTCTGGCCTAACCTGGAGTACTGTGTCCAGTCCTGGGATCCCCAGTACAAAAAAGACAGAGGTCTCCTGGAAAGAGTCCAACGGAGGGCCACAAAGATGATACAGGGCCTGGAGCCTCTTCCCTGTGAAGAAAGGCTGAGAGACCTGGGTCTGTTCATCAACAATGATTCAGTTGGCACTGAGTTGGCACGGCCGGAGAGGGGGTGCTTCTGGCTCTACCCATGCCTCATTGCCTCCCTCACGAGGGCTGCCAGGTCCTGCCGGCTCCCTTGGGTGCCTTGAGTGGCCTTGATGCAGGAAAAAAAGCCCTGCCTGCCTTGATCCCCTGCTCCGCTGCAGAATGTGTCTGCCCGGAGCCAGTTGCCTCGAGTGGCTAAATAGAAAAAAAAAATAAAATAAAAAATAAAAAAAAAATAAAAGGGATTCTAATTCATTAAAAAACAAAAAAATTGGATTTTGGGAGTCCCCTGCTCAGTGGGGTCATTCTCACCAGGCCTACAGGCATCATCACTGGGAACCCCTGAGTTGGTCTGAGTTCCTGATTCTACATCATCTGGAGGCAAAAAGCCTTTTGTGCACTTTCCACCATGATCACTGGTGCCTGCTATGTCAAGGAGGTCCCCTCTCTCCAGAGGGTCTAGGCCTCCAATCCAATAAGCTGCACTCCTAGTCAGTGACTAAGGGGCTCTGTGATTGCACATTGTTAAAAACACACCAGGTCCCCACTGTCCTGCTGCCTCCTTTTCAGTTGACAATATTTGGTCTTCTCCGGTCAATGAGACTCTCCTGACTTTGTCTGTGACTCCCTAAGTGTGTGGCCAAAATTCCTTTTGAACTTTGCCAATTCGGTAAATGAAAAGAGGCTGTCTTTAGTGACAACAGCTGCCCAACAGGATCACCCAGAGCATGCTTTGCTAGATGGCAGCCAGGTGGGCTTTGATTATCTCCAGAGAACAAGACTGTCCTGAAATAAGAATAATGGTTAAGAAAAAGGGTAACAGGAGGTGTCGTGGTGGGCGCTCCCCGTGCCTCGCCTTCAGATGCTTGGTGAGGAGGTGAGAAGGGAGACGAGAGCCGCTCGCTAGTGCACGGAACGGGCCGCGAGCCTGCTGCCTGGCCCAGCAGGCATGGGGATGCAGCTGGAGCCATGTGAAGGGAGCAGGGGAGGATGGGGAGGGCCAGTGTGGAGCCTTGACACATGCACAGTGCCCACCACGCTGCGTGGCGCACAGATGCACATGCACCGAGCTCCTGGAGCAATGAAGGGACATGCGCCGCCTGTGCAAAAAGACAGTACAAAATGCCTGGAGGAGATGAGGTTATACAGACTGAAACATGGTTGGTTACGGAAGGAGGCAATGACAGTAGTCAGCTGGTGGAGTTTATTGCAGACTGTCAGGCAATTAACGCTATCCCAGCCAATACAGATTCATGGGTGGTTGCACAAAGCTTAGTGAACTGGGTAGGTAAGTGCTAAGGAGGTTTGGGGCAGAGAGTACTGGGAACGCGTTTGGTAGCTTCTCCGGGAAAAGGATGCTCAAGTGTATAGACAGAAATAGCATGGGAGAGGGATGTATGTTTTTCCCCCTCCCCAGCTGTATTTCAGGTTTTCATGGCTCATCCCGCAGCCACAGCAGACCGTGTGTATGACAGTGGCCAATGCTGCAGAACAGGACACAATACATTTGAGCACAACAACCACGCAGAACCCGTTCTCTACCTGTCTGGTAGGCGTCCCGCTGGACCCTATGGAAGTAATGGCACTCTGCAATAGCACCACAGTGCACCTCAGCTGCAGGGAGATGAATGACACATGGGACTCATGGTTACCATGCGTTGTACAGAGCCCAGCCTTACCCGTACAGGAGCTCTGACTCCTGGGGTCCCTAACAGCGCACTTAAATGCATTGCATTTAACTATACGGGGGTGAACAGCACTGCTGGTTGGTGGGCAAGCGGAACTGGACTACACGCCAACCAGAGCATACGGTGCAATCACACTCTTTCCAATGTAACGCACTCCTACTACACAGGCTCATCATGGCCAATGGGACCAAAGGGGATTCCACGTGTGATAAAAGGGAGACCATGCACACTGGGGAAGCTGACCCTACTCGCCCCCACCACCGCTATGATACATCAAAAAAAATTGCATAGCTAGCACATGTGTACGCGTAGAACACACCAGTTTGCGGAACACTGACATCCAAGCCACCTTGGGGCAAAACCCATAAACAGAGCAAGTTGCTCTGCATCAGTGAGGCAGGAACATCAACCCAGGTCAATGTTGCCTCTGTGGGGATGCCTGCAAGACATTGTTGATGCCTACCGCACTGACGGGATGCCAGCCATGGCCTGGTTAAGTATCTACAACATCAATGATTGGGAAAAGCATCCTGTTTGTCAGTACCCATGTCATCACCCTGGGGTCGGTACGTTAACAAGCTAACTCATTGTTAAATTCTTTGTCTTTTCTATCACTGCTCAAGTGTATGTGTGCGTGAGTGTATTTGACATCCCCGAATGGCTTGTTTGCTTTATATATATACATAGCTCTCATCTGATCCTTGCTGGGCTGAACCAGTCAGATCCTGCCCCCGGAATCTAAGTAGAACACAGAGGCTGGTGCATGGTAAGGGATATGATACACTCAGTCGATACCATGCTCTTTGGCCCAAGTGTCTATGAGGTTGTTTCAGAAACTCAGTTCTTTCTGGGACGCCATGTTGTTACAGAACTTGCTTTTCAAGGCCCAGGATAGTGTTCTGGGCAGCGGCATGGGGCACAGGATATGTTTCCGGTCATCCCAATATTGCTTCCACCATTGTAAGTACGTGGTGCTTGCCGTTAGGGGTCTGAGGGAGACAGTGGGGGCCAACAGGGAACGGGGACGGCACCAGAAAAAGGGAGGGAAGGCAGCAGCATGCATGTGGCTGTGCCAGCTCTGGTTTGAATCACACTGAGACTTTTTCTGTGGTATAGTCATATCTTTTATTGTTCTTTGATTCAAGACCACCAGGAGCCCTGCTAGAGGCGCCGGTGGGGCGGCCTCTTGCAGGGCTTGGGAGAGTCTTGGGCACTGCTCGCCCGGGTGCGCTTCCTGGGGCGCCGGGACTCCCGAGACAAACGGTCAGGAGTGGAGGGTCTGCGCCTGCAGGCCCGGGCAGAGGGACCTGCTGCTGCCTCCTGCCCCAGCTCTTCACGGGGCTCTTCCTGCTCCTGGGGGTTGGCCGCAGTGGGGCTTTCGCCAAGAACCCTATGGTGGAGAACACTGGATGTTCCAGGGAGCTCCTCTGTGTCAGGGCTTGCAGAGGTGTTGGAGGGCCCGGGGCTGGTGCTGAAGGCTCCCTGCATGGAGGCAGTGGGACCAGAAGCAGCTGCAGGGCTGTCCTCCTGTACCCCAGCAGTGCGGCCACTCTCAAGGCCCAGCAGCCTCCGTGCGTCCTCGCCGCAGAGGCCCACGATGGTGCCGACGAGCCCGTCGATGAGCGGCACGGTGAGGGGCCCCAAGGCGGGCTGTGTGTGCTGAATGATGGCGTCCCTGTCCAGCCCCATCACACACAGGGAGTGCAGGAGGAAGCTCTCTGCAGCTCTCGCCTGCCACCAGCGTGTCCCATAGATGGCTGAGAGCTGGCGGCGAAGCCAGGGCAGCACAGGGTCGAGGATGTCCCTGCGCTCCCTGAACAGCACGGCCCAGTCCTCGGGCAGGAGGCCGCCCACAGCAGCGCGGGGATCGGGCTCCGCATCCCTCTCCTCGGCTGGCACAGAGGACGGAGCCGGTGCTGCAGGGCTGTGGGGGGCGGTGGCGCTGCCTGCCTGGAAGCCAACAGGTACGGGCACTGCGGGAGGGGAGACGATGCATTCCAAGTAGTCCTCCTCTCCCCGCACGGAAACCTTGATGCTTCTCATGCCCGTCCTGCAGAGTGGGCAGCTGGCCTTCAGCTTTGCCCAGCGCTGGATGCAGCCCAGGCAGAACTGGTGGTTGCACGGTGTTGCATAAGCCACATCCTTTCGTCTCTCCCGGCAGACGGGACACGTCCACGCCTCCTCTGTGGCCATGATCTTCAGAGTGCAGTGGGCTGGGGAGAGCTGATGGTGACGAGCTGCTCCCCTGCACTGGTGTTGCAGAAGCAGGTATCAAACGCACTACAAGGAAGAGAGAAGGTCACTGGCTGTGCCCCAGTCCCTCAGCAGGAATCCCCCCCAGCCCCAGCCCCAGCCCCAGCCCCGCAGCTGGGCCGGCCCATGCCCCCCGCGGGCTGCCCCGGGGCACGTGGCCCCACACAGCTCACCTGCGCTGCTGCAAGTGCTCCTCACAGGGCCCCGGCTGCCTGAGCCAGGCAGGGCCGGGGAAACACGGGCACTGGCTGCGGGGACGGGCACTGAGAACAGCTGCCGACGGCCCCACAGCACAGCTCCAACAAATCCTTGCTCGTCTCTCCAAGCCTCGCAAACACGCTCAGCGGGAGTCCAGGCACGAGCCAGGCTGGGACGGGCTCTGCCGGTGCCCCAATATGAGCGGCGAGGGCCGTGAGGTCACAGCCCGTTGCTGGGTGACCTCAGAGCCCATCGCAGGGTGAAGTCACAACCTGATGCGTTCTCCAGCCCCGCAGCACTCAGCCCAGCAGGGCTCTGGCCAGCACCAGCACCATGCCTCTACATGCCCAATGGCTCTGCCATGAAGCTGCTGCCTACTCCCTCCCCTCGCCTTTTTTCTTCTACTCCATGTTGGTGACTCCCAACAGCCACCCAGGCCTGGGCTGCATCTTCCCAGAGCTCCGGCAGGTGCGCTCGTACTTCCCACTCTCCAGTCCAAAACACCAACTGAACTTCCAAAAACAGTTTCCAAAGTCTCAAGACACAACAAACAGCTTATTCCCCCCTATATATCTTTTGTATATTGTCAGAGGGCACTCCAGCAGGTGCCCTCGTACCTTGACGTCATGGTTGCCAGGGTCTATGACCAAGACAAACACCAACTGCCACGTCCCCAGCGAGACCCTCTCTGTTCTCCAGCAACAGATCTGGGAGGGCACCTTTCCTACTTGGCTCCCTTAGCACCTGCACCAAGAAGTTATCATTGAGGTGCTTTAGGAACCTTCTGGTCCTGCTCGTGTCAGCTGTGTGGTAATCCCAGTTGACATCGGGCAAGCTGAAGTCCCCCGTAAGGACAAGGCCAGTTGATCTTGAGGTATTTCTTAGTTCCTCAAAGAAGAATTCATCAGTGTCATCGTCCTGGCCAGGTGGTCTGTAACAGACTCCCACAACAATATCCCCTTTATTTGTTTTTCCCTTAATCCTTACCCAGGGGCTCTCCACTTTGCCATCACCAACTTCAAGTTCCACGCAGTCCAGCCCCTCCTTCACATACATCGCAACCCCCCCACCTCACCTGCCCTGCCTGTCCCTCCTGAGGAGCCTGTAACCATCTAT